>NC_084886.1:7985153-8140153 GCF_958979055.1 Alnus glutinosa | reverse complement strand
AATTATAATCAATCAAATCTGATTGATTTGATTGATTTATTTGTAGCAGATTTGATAGTAATTAAATCACATTGATTGATTACCATACTTATCTATCCAAACCCTCGTATAAATAAGAGTCTGTTGTATTATTAAAACATAAAGAGAATATGTGTTTTATCCTGTGAACATAGGTCATAGACCGAACCGGATTCCTACAACTCAATCTCTAAAAAGGTAACATGTATACCTTAACATGTGAAAATTAAAATATGTGTTTTTTAATAACATGTGCTTCTCACATGCTTAGAGAACAAATATCACTTTTAGAGGTTGGAGCCTGGATTGTAGGAATTCTTACAACCAAGTTTGTATGAAATTTCTATCCATGTTGCGAAAAATGAAAGAAATTTCATACAAATTGGTTTGTAATAATTTAAGAGTGGCATGTTTACTTTAAGGCTCAAGTATGTGAGAAGCACATGCTTTCTTTTTAATACTATTAAAAAAGCATGTGAAAACTGAAAAACACATGCTTTTAAAAAAATGACAAAAATGTTTTACAAATCAGTTTGTAGGAAATTTCATACAACCCACATATAAAAGCGACATGTGTCTTTTAAACATGTGAGAAACACATGTTTTTTTATTAATGCTATTAAAAAAGCATGTGAGAAGCACATGCTATTAAAACAACATGTGTTTCTCATATGTGAAGGGACACATGTCAATCTTATATGTGTGTTGTATAAAATTTCCTACAAATCAGTTTGTAGGAAATTTTTGTCCCAAAAAAAAAATGTTTTTAATTTTCTCACATGCTAAAGACACATATATGTACTTCATACAAATCAGTTTATAAGAAATTTTTGTCATGTGAAAAAGCACAAAGATAATTTTGGATATAAATTTTCTTTAAACCAGATTATAGAAATTCCTCCAACCTAATCTCTAAAAATACTGTGTTTTTTTAAGCATATAAGAATCACATTTTTTTTTTAATATAAATATGAATTTTTAATATCATTTGATATCGTTGTATTGGTTGTTATAACATGTTGAAAGTCGGTGGTGCACTCAACCATGGCTCTTTTAGGATTTGATTATAATTAATTAATACATATTTATCCTACTTTTTAGGAATTGTCTGTCTTGCCCCCCATCGTAGTCTCTCCTCTTTCTTTTTTGAAAATCAGTCCTCACTAACTTTGCTTCACTTCCAGCCACCTTCCTTCGTGCGCGCCCTACTCTTATAAGTACCTCCTCTCCGCAGCCCTCACAGAATCCATCAGCACAACATGAACACGTCGCAAATTTCCTCAACACTCTCCCTCTTTCTCACTCTAACGTCTTCCATGTTTGGTTTACACAAGCAAGTTTACAAGCTAATTTGTCCGTCCGTCCTTTGGAATTATGTTATCTTTATTGCTACCCTTTTCAAACAGCTACTCAGTTGCTTGCTTCATCATCATTCTTTCCCTCAGGAGTACGAGGATGACATGGTCGATGGCAGCAACCAAGAGCTAAGCGTAGGCCTTTACAGCTGCGAGCCTGCAGGGTGTAGGAAAGAAATAGAATGTGCAGTGTGTCTTTGCAGAATTGAGGAAGGAGAAGAGATTAGAGAGTTGACATGTGATCATCTTTTTCATAGAGTTTGCTTAGACAGATGGCTTGGACACAAGCGTGTAACCTGTCCCCTTTGTCGCCGTTCGCTACTTCCATGGAGAGCTACCACTGAACTTGGGAGGGAAGTGCTGCTTTTTAATTACTGTTCTTTCAATTCCGGTGACCGCGAGACGTGGTGGTTGCGCTGAATTGGGTAAAAGCAAAACATGACAAAAAGAAAATTCCCCGTAGCAGATTAATCGTCCTCAGGTCAAATATCAAGTGATCATAAACCTGCAGATAATGATATGCCTAAAGATGAACACATGCACGCTTTCTGTCGCTGGAGTAGGATAGCATTTTTCATACTGTTTGAATTGAAATGTACTCTGTTATCTCTTTGTTATTAGGTACTTTTCTTTGCATTTATCACAAATATTGTACAGCTATACTGTATATCTATATAAATGAACCCATTGCCAGAAATAACATTTAAGCTGCCATTTCCAATTCAAATCTACTTTCTTACGGTTTAACATTTGAAATTGATAGTATTCGATCACTCAATAATTGGTATATCTAATGCTGTACAAGATACCGAATTATTTAAATTTTTCAAAAGAAGTATTAATATCGACATCATGTACATCATTAGGTGTATCAACTTTAAATCTTGACCATGATTTATTCATTTCATTTGAGAATGATCCGATCCTTAATTGTTCCTTGGACTCCAAGTCTCCAACATTTTTGGTTCTTCTGATCTCCTTTTGGTGAGAGAAGCTCTCCCTCTCTTTAGGTAGAGACTTCCTTCCTCCTTAGTGAGGCTTAATTCCGCTGGTGGTGCGGCTGTTAGGGGAGGAGGCCAGGGATATGGTTCTCCCTCCCGGCCTCCTCCATTCTGTCCCACCTATTTTCCTTTTTAGTGTTTTTTCACCCGTTTAGACTCTTTCACCCACACACATAATATCTTCCCTCCCTCTACAGCCGCCCTGCGCTCCTCTACATGTCATTTGCCTTCTTCACCGCTCAGCACTGGGCTGCATGCTTGCCTCCTTCACCTCGGAACTGGCCTGGTTCTTAGATCAGTTTTCTTCAAAGCGTCATTTACTTTCCTCCGTCAGTCTAACCTCTTCGACCTCCCAGTCGCCATCCTCTGATCCTCCGCTTGCCGCTTATGCACTAGTAATTAAGAGCCCTTCATACGCCATTCCCTTGCCTCTTCCACCCCCAATTCCATTGTAAATCTTCTTCTTCTTCTTCTTTCTCTTTTTTTTTTTTTTTTTTTTTTTTTTTTTCCGTTATTTGTTTTAAGTTTCTTTATCTTCTATTGTGTTTCTTTGGTTTTGTGGGTTTTAGTGATCTCCTTGTGCAGCTGTGCTATTGTTGTTTGATCATGTAGTGGAGAAGATAGTACTCCCTCTTTTTCGGCTCTTGCTTCAGATTTTGACAGTGCCCTTCCTGCTTCCGCTTCCTTCCGATGGTTGTTGCAGTTTCTTAGTTGAGAGTCAGATAGGGTTAAGGGACTTCTCAAGATTCGTGTTCCTTTTTATCTATGTCCATTTTGCTTTAGTAACTACTTTATTCAGCCCTAATTAAAGAGGACCAAGTTACTTGCTTGGCCTATTTCTTATTATTTAGTTATTTTCTACATTGTTATTTTTCTTTTGGATATGTTATTGGGAAGTCCATCTTTTTCTCAATGTTTTGATCCTTTCTAACCCTTTTCCAATTGGTTTATACCGAGTATTGGTCATGAAGCATGCATGTCTAAGCAAGGTGACCACTTTATAACAGTCGGGTCAAGGATGGCCGCGGTCCCATACCTATCTACGGATATTCAATTCTACCTAACATTTAGGCATACACACGTAATCCTCCATAGAGAAAAGTTCGTAGAATTGAGACAAACTTTACAGTACGTGAGTCAGGTGTGATTCCTAGATCAAATATTCTTCCAGCTAGCGTGGTGGAAAATGGAAATCTTGTGAAGCAAGGAATAGAAAAAAATAAATAAGTTATAGGCGCCAGGCAGCATGCGCCAATATTGCTTTATACAAAAGAATCTTGTGTTCTTATCTCTTTCTTTCTTTTTAGTCGTCTAATCATCTATCTCTTCTCTTTCTATCCACATGCAGGGCAGGGAGATAAATCTATCAATGGAAAAAGGTGTATCGATCATGGTGTCAACGTTCAGTGCTTTGAGGTCTTGTGGTGTGGGGCTTAATTGGCTCAAGTGCACCATGCATGCCACGAGCCTCCAAACTGTCTCTGTTACGTACTCAGCTTCTCAGCTTTCATTTTTCCAAGTCAATTTCTTTTTTACGTTTTCATTTTTCACGTGGTATGTCCGATCCCTTTGACATTTCATAACAAAGATATATATATAGGAGTCATAGGACTTTGAAGTCCATTTCTCGAAACATTTCTTAATATTTCATTAAAAAAAGAAAAGAAGGAAGAATATTCGGTAATATGCAAAGAGTAGTACTGCTAGACATATATAATCCTTTTATAACCTTTTGAAACGTGTTAATTAATATGTGATTGGAGCCAAAAGTTGTAAGCATTTTACACCCTCTAACACCCATTAATCTGACATGTACGTGTCAAAAGTTGTAAAAAAAAAAAATTGCGAAACAGTTGTATGTCAGGTAGTTTTTAACACGTGTCCGTCTGCATGTAATTGGAGCGAACATTTGTAAGCATTTAACTTTCTTTAACACTCTTCAATCACATATATACTGATGTGTTAAAAGTTGTAAAAAAGTAAAATTGTAAAAGAATTTTTAGTCTAGCATTTTTCATTTGAAAAATAATAATGCTACACGTGCATATAATTTTTTTTACAACTTTTAACACGTTTTAGCAAATGATTGGAGACAAAAGTGCGTCACCTTAGTTTATCTAGTATATATATTGATATTAATCATATGAGCTTAAGCTCAGACAAGGATTAAATATTAAAAAAAAAAAAAAAATTGAATTGAAAGATAAAATCCAGACGAGAATTAACACTGGTGCAATTTTTGGTTTAGCTTTTTTTTTTTTCCAGGGGCAGTTGGGGTTGGGGGTAATTAAAGAAATAAATATCAACTCCATTAATTGGCAATATCGATCCCTAATATCTCTTATAAATTAAATGGTAGTCAAATTTAGAAACGTATCAAAGGGTTCAAACTTCGAAAAAAGATTAAGAGCACTAACAACTTCTCTTTTATTTTCTTTGACTTTAAGAGATTCTTTTTACTTTTCTATTCAAATAAACTCTAGGATAAGTTCTCTTATTTTTGTCCTGTACATCAAAATCATTTCTTAATATGTTTGATGTACCAAACACTGTTCATTTAGTAACCTATATATATATATATTACTATTTTCTTTCTTCGTCTGTAGAAACTGTTTAAATAAATTACAAAAAAGGGAAAAAAATCATAATATACGCATAAGAAAATGTTCAATCAACACTCAGCACTGAAGCTAAATCCAAAATTGCAAGTCTCAGTCTAAATGTTAAAAATACATTTAAGGAAACCAAAAGGAAAAGAAAATTACAGCTTTAAAAACTCAAACCTATAGTCTTTCCTCCCTTGGCAGCTGCGGCAATTATATATGTATAGATAGATATATTTGTTTTCAATCAACGAATGGAACAGCATCCAACAATGTAGACATACCAAACATAGTCATCAGCGATTCAGTACCATCTGTATAGCATCTCGTTCGGGCTGTGTCAAACTCTGTGGTATCAAAAGTAAAACAGGATATCACTTATTTTAAGTTAGTTATACACACCAAAACAACACAAGGGGGGGAAAGAATATGATCCTCTCCATTTCATGATGATAATTTAAACTTGGTGCATTTAATGGTGTATATGATTTTACATTATTTAAATTTTTTAAAAGACGTGCTAATATTGACTTCATGTACACCGTTAGATGCATTAACTTTAAATCGTCAGCATGAAATGGAGATGACCCTATTGAGGGGGGGGAGGAACTCCACTCTAATAGATGCTTGCAACTGCCTGACTGAGAATTTAAAGCACCTGGCAAAGGTTCCCAAATAGCTGTCTGTCGTGCTGACAAAAATTCACAAAGAAATCTCCAAGATAGTGAACCAGATTAATCTGTCAGGGGCAATCAAGTAATTAAAAATATTGAAAATGATTGACATCAAAAATATTTGTAAAAAACAGAAACTTTGAATCCAGACAACACCTGATTAAGGGGATCCGTAACACTTAGTTGGTCATCTTGATATTCATCCTCTTGGTCCTTGAAATTTTCAACCAATTTTAACCAGAAATCCAGGAAAAAATATAAATAAGAAAAAAACTGAAGGGAAGGAAAATGAAAAAGAGCAGACATATATTTGTAAACAACAGGAAAGTTATCTTGTTCCTTTCAAACCTTGTTAAATACTTTTTCCATTGCTTCAAGATGTTTGTATGTCGGTCTACCAGATGATGTAGTACTCAGTGAATGAAGCAAATCTTTATCAGTTTCCACATCCCCAGTTTGAACTTCTTCCCAGTCACTATCCTAATATACAATTGGTTCAAACCTTTTAGTTCCAATAACCAGTAACATGGATCTAAACAGCAGGTTATCAAACTAACTACCTCATCATCATCATCCAAATGTTGTTCTTGGATTTCAATTAATGCATCCGCCAACAACGCCAGCATCTGCATAACCCAGGGGAAAGAGCGAAAAGGATTGTAAGATCTTTCAATATATTCAAGTTTATCCAATTTAAACATATAATTTCTGATTTGAAAAAGAAAGATTGTTTGGGAAGCAGAGAACAGGCTTTCAGCTTTCTCCATACCTTAGGCTTGTTAAAAGCACAAGAATAATCAGTAAATTGCATCTATAATACACAGAATATCAAGCTTCTTAAGAGCACAATTCTGCACAGGTGCTCATGATGTACAGAAACTAAATGACTGGAGATAGAAAGCTAGCACCGCCTTTAAAATTTGCCAAAGATATTACTCATCTGGCTTGAAAAGCAAACATGTCCATCCAAAAATTAATTCTTAAACGTGAGGAAATACAACCTAAAAGTACCTTTGCAGGAAGCGGCACCATTGTCCACTGATCTGGAGTTAATTTAGCTTTTGAGCGTGTGGTTATCCCCGTGGCAGACTTGTCCAAAAACAAAAATTAACCAAAAAAATTGAATCAATAAGCACATTTGAAAACAAAATGTACTTAAAATTATATTCAGACCTGAATTAGGTGGCCTTGGACATTAATTTTTGCCAGTTCAGTATGCCTCGTGGAAAGCAACAATGCCAAAGCACTGGTCGTGACTTTAATCTGATATGCCCCCTGAATCTCACCTGCACTCAAGTACAAAGAGGAACAAATTGTCACTTCAACAATATGCAGGAAGCAACCAGATTGTTTTGTTTAAATATAGTTTTATTTAACTTTAGCAGTCCGTGATATTTCTATAATTTTCAGAATTTCCAGATATGGGCTGTACTTATGGATTGTGGTTATTGTTGTGGGTTTTATACCTAATCAGATTTTATTTGCTATTTAGTTTGGGCTTAGTAGTCAAAACCTGTAGAGTCCAGATCTTATTAGGCATCTATAAATATTGACACAATGCTTTCAATCAATAATGAAAACAAATCTACGAGAATAGTAGGCAAAAAATACTCTTCAGGATTGTGTAATCCAACCTTATCCAAGCTGATGCCGAGGAAACCCTAGGTGAGATGTTTAGGGAAAACTATTGCGATGCTTCGATCTCTATTCTTCTTCTTCTCATTTTCCATTTTAATTCTTCCCCGTTTTCAATCCAATTTTAGCGAACCCAAGCCTAAATTGTGTTCTCATCTTTCCACAAAATCCAAATCTTGGAAACCCAAAACCACCCATACGAGAACATTGTTCTCGTGTTACTGTTCACATACCCTAACAAAAACCCGGAAACTTCTCTTCCTTGTAATGCCCGCAAACCCAATTCCTTTCTTTACTCTACTAGAACCCCTAAAATTCTTAACTTTTACCTAACTTTACCATCATAAAACCTTAACCCCAACCCATCCTAAACCCTACAACAAGTTCCAGTCAAGAAATTCTCACATTCGATTTGGTATTGCAATATTTGTCCGGCATCACAAGCTTTTTGCTAATCAAAACAGAGTTAAAGTGAAAATGACCCATACCAATGTTGCTTCAATAAATACTAAAACAAGAGCAACAAATAATCAAAGCTACCAATAAGACAAGAAACAGATAAATGGAAAACCTGCAAGTTAAATGAAAATAAGGATGTTCTCTATGTTTGCACATTTGCTTATAAACATGCCCAAGCAAAAGGAAGCCAGTTTTATTTAAATTTATTTTATTTACTTTTAGGAGTCCAGGGTATTTTTGTGATTTTATCTTTTAGACCTAAATTGTACTATTGGTGCATTAATTTTTTTTGGGTCTTCATGTATTTGTAGGAATTTATTTAGAGGTTCCATTAGTTATTTCATTTAGGTTTTGTAGTTAAAGCCCAAAAGTTCAAGTCTCATCAGGCTCGAGTTCAATTCTTATTAAGAATCCAAGTCTCATTAGGAGTTTTCTATAAATAGTAATGTAACCCTTTTAATTCAATAGAGAAAACAAGGTTTCTGGAAATTTTGCAGCAAATATACTCTTGAGGATTGTATTATACAATCCTTTCCTGAGGTATGATCGATGCCAAGGAAACCCTTGGTGTGATGCTTTGGAAAACTAGATATGCTACCTAGATCTATCTTCTTCTTTTCAGTCTCTTTAATTTCTAGAAAAATTAAAACTCTTCGACCCTACAATTTGAAATTTATTTCTCACCCTTAGAACCCTAAAATTTATGAGAAAAAAACCCTAGCATAACTCATCTTGATTAGCATCCAAAACCACAAAACCAAATCTGCTACAGTTCCGTGCTAGTGTTAACAGCCCAGGAGCAGCCACCCGAACTCTAAGTTTTGTTTCTTTGTTTCATCTCCAATGCATACCTATCCCTTCTATCATTACAAACCCTATATTCCCTAATATTTTTAAGCCTTTTGCCACCAAAATTCTAGCCCTAGCTCATCCTAAGCCCTAAAACAAGTTGTTGTCCAGAAACTTCTACATGAAATTTGGTATCAAAGTTTTGTCCTGAATCAAACCATGTATGTAGAATTCAAAACCCAGTATATGATAAATGAAAAAATGCAAGATGGAGCATCCCTGTGTACATCACGAACATAATTATTGTGGAAAATGAGGTCATGGAGCTGGAAAGACCCACTGGCATCATGAGGTCCACCAGGTGCCTACACCCTAAATGACGTGGATCGACTGGAGACAAATTGTCACTCAAAGTATCATTTGATATATTTGCATCACATTCAAGCTTTGAGGTTTTAAATTATTCTCAACTTCCCAATGATTTAAATATCTTCCAGTAGTCACGTAAAAGTTTCCAATAGTTGTAATTAATATATCATATTAGAATGAATTGGTCAAGTTAAGGGAAATCAATCCTCTTATTGGAAAGGTTAGCATCTTTCCTGCTAAAGTTTCATAAAATATTATTCTATTCATTGTAAAGTATCTATAAACACAATTTAAATGCTATAAATGGTGACAACCTCCTCTTGCAGCCTCAGATTCCATTTTCTACTTTTACGGGTGCATTGACATATGTATCTGCTTTTTATTCTTCTCCTCGTCTTTTTTTGCTTCTGTTTCTTCTCTTCAACAGAGACATCCATTCATATATTTCTTCCGTACTTTGATCGCACCTCCTTTGTCACCATTTTGTGACATTATCATTTATTAAAATAAAGTAATCTGAAGTTTAAATCATAAATTTCAGTGCTTAGAGTTAATATCAAAGCAAAGGAACTTTCCTCTCTTGGTTCTCTTGAATTTTATTTTATTTTATTTTTTTGGAGTTTTTGTATCTGATTCCCAACCATTTGGATGTGAAAGGTAATTTCTTTTAGGGTAGAAGCCTACGATACTCTTACATAGGCAGAATACTTAGAAGAGTATCATATGGGCCACTGGCCAAAGTAGTTATTTTTTATCTCAATGAAATCTCTTCTTTTGGTAATAACCCCCCCCCCCCCCCCAACACACACACACACAAAAAGTCAATCTTTGATCTAAGCATAGAATTAACACTAGGGATTAAGGGCATTTGAAGCCCTAGCCCATTTGGGAAAGCTTTCGAAAAGTGTTTCCTATTTTTGAAAAGTTCAAGAATTGTTCGCAAAATGTGGGGGCCACATCTGGAAAAGCGTTGACTATGAGGGCCACGTTAAAAACTTGTTTGGATAAAAACTTTGATAAGTGTTTTTGAAAATATGTTTTCAAAACATAAAAGAAACAAAACAAGAAACCAAAAATAAAAAAATAAAAGAGCCTACCAGAGGCTAGCTCACACGGTATAGCCACCAGATAGATCCAATGGCCACATGGTGACCACCAGTTCTAGTGGCCACGCGGTGGTGGCTGCCACTAGACTGTTCTGGCAGCCACAAGGTAGCCGCTAGACACATGTGACACTGGTTTCATTTTTTTTTTTTTTTTTTTTCGTAAAAAAAGTTTTCCTCCAAACTGGGATGAAAGAATTTCCTCCAACCTACTTATTAAACTTAAATGTGTCTAAAATGCATGCATTTTTAATAGAGATGTGATTCTCACATATATTTTTAAAAATGCATATGAGAATCACATGCATTTTGGACACATGCCACTTTAATGGAGTAGGTTGGAAGAAATACTTCCAACCTAGTTACCAAACACGTTTTCAAGAAAATAATCAACAAAAACCTTTTTTTGGTTTTGATTTTGTGTTTTGAAAAAGTGTTCTCGAAAAGGAAAAATGAAAATTATTTTTTGTGGAGACCACATTTGAAAACTTGATTCGATAACAATTTTTAAAAATGTTCTGTTTTCAAGAAGAGAAAATCGTTTTTTTAAACGGTTGCCAAATGGTATCTACTAGTTTCACATACTTTGTACTTCTAGCCTTGTAAAAAAGGGTTTGTAATAATGTCTTATTAGTTACCTCCCTAGTTCACTATCCATGCACAATGAAACCCCTAAGCAGTTTCTCTTGATTAAGTATATTAGCAAGCACAACAAAGCCACTATGAAACTCAATCTGAATGACCCATTCATCATTAAAGCTTAAATAAATGTGTGATAACTCATATTGCCACTTGAATACATTTGCATACCTCTCTAAAAGCAAACAAGTGCATGGGGAATACCTACCTTGCTGCTTCGTCCATTCTGACATTACATAAGTAAAGGAGTTATCATAGCCTTCAGCCGGGATGCTGATTAGCAAATCAATAAATTGTTCAACATTTGGGGCACTCATATGAACCTGCATTTTAGAGGGAGAAACATTTCAAAATCAATCCACCAAAATTATGTGCAGGTGCCTAACTTCTGGACCACAACTGAAATTGGGAAATGTTGGGGAAATTTGCCAAGAAAATCCATAGGTAAGGTAGGAACCACAAAAGATTAGGGGTGGAACCAAGTTTCAGCAATTTTAAAAGCAAGTACAGTAAGAATCGAATGTGAACAGCCAAGAAGTTCTAGTTTAGAGATTCTCTCATGCAATTTTCTTTTCTTTCTTTTTCTCTCTCTTTTTTTTTTGTTAATAGGCTTTTAGTCATAAATACCACTACCCGAGAATACGAAAAAGTAAGCAATTCAAAAGAAGAAATAAATCGCAAGTTCACCGTCATTCTAATCAACAACATTAGATAACACTAAATGCTAGCCTACCAAAAATAAGCTTAGTTAAGACAAGATGAAGTTAAAAAGTTAAAGGGAATTACTAATCTAGCAAAAACAAGTAGCAATGAGCTTCTCAATCCCATTATTTGAACAGATTGCATCCGTCTAACAAGAGCAGCAACCAGGTCTCTTATATGCAGTGACATTTGTGAGGGAAGATGCAATATAAGTTGCAGAATGTAGCTTCCAACAAAAAGAGAACCAGAGCTTTCCAATTCAGGGTCTAGAAGTCTGCATTCCAATTCCCAAATTTCAGCATCCAGAAACCAGAATCTATGAAAAAATTATAGTATAATATTGATATTTATCATGACAAATTAACAGGAATATCAATGTACTACTAGAAAACCCATAAGAATCAATATAGAAAGAACAAACATAATTCCAAACCATTGTGTCACTTCACTATGCAAGATATGATGTCCTATACATTTTTTTTTTATAAGTAATATGATGTCCTATACATAGAAGAGGACAAACTCAGAATAAGCAATGAAAAAGTCTGCTTGCTAGAGCATCCAGCAAAAGAGGTGATCAAGAAATGGGAATGTAAAATCTCTATATTTCACTCAGCAAATAAGAAACCAAGTTGAAATGGACAAACTAGATACAATGAGTACATTTTCTCACGTCAGTTATCACATATCCATAATCAATCAGGACATAGTATACAAAAAAAAAAAAAAATAGAGCTTTCATTTGTTATTCAAACGTGAGCACACAGGCAAAAAAAATATATATACAACATGCTATTAGAATGACGAAATGGTTGAATAAATAGAGCTAGTCCCAAAGCTTGAGCCCTTTTTAAGCCCCTGACCACGTGTGGTTTGGATAAATTTACGAGTTTGGCATCATCATGAATTTGTAAAAACTAAAACACTAAAAGCTTTTAGATGCAAATAATCAATAATGAAAAAGTATCTACTTTATGCTAGTCCATAAGAATAGCTTTTCTGTTTCAACAAGTTAGTTCAGCACAACATTTTCAACTTTTGACTACATTAACAAGAGCTTTCAAACTCTCCAGTGGGATTACTTAATGAAGGAAATTACTAATCAATTACCTGGAAGCTGCATCAAGTAAACTTCTCATAGTAAATCCCGAATCACCACCCCAAGTGAGCACTTCTTGTCTTCCCCCAGACACAAAAGCAGCTAAACATTCTGTCGCATTCTGGTCAATATTGAGGCAGCATAGTAAGGTCATTTCAACATTTTACATATGCAGCAAAGGTATAGGAAAATGAGGCATCAAGAAAGAATAGATAACCTGCATTTCACTATGATCGTCACTTTGCAGGACTATCCTGATAACAGGATTAAAACAGGCATCATATACTGCTTGCACTACATAAGTAGGAGCATTCTGTACAACGCCAACACAAAGTGTAGTTAGCAAAACATGTGAATACTATGATAATGAGATTATTCTGCCACTTTAATTGTAAAAAGCTGAAAAGCTGATAGTGAGAGAAAACAATCAGACTATCTTGCCAAATTTAACTTGCCTTCAAAAGCATATTTATCAGATCCAATGATCCTGCTACTAATCCATCAGGCTGCTGTTGGGGCTGACAATAACCATCGAATGCATCAGAAACAGATAACCTAACAACTCTTGTACAACCAGCAAAACATTTACATTGAGATAACTCCTACAAGCCGTACTTTGTCCAAGATTGGCCCAATGTATGGCAAAACTCGGGATACCAGTGGATGTATACAACCAGGAGAATTTTTTATTGCCTGAGGTAAAAAATAAAATAAATAGTTAACATAATATAAACAGATACATTTTAATCATGAACTTTTCTAAGTTGTAATTGCAAATGACGATCATAAATTAGCATAATGAAAAACCAGACTCCACATCCAAAATTTTTACACAGAACTGTCACCAGTCACTACAACTAAATCACGAGGGTAGTTTAGGCTAACCACAAACATTTGGAAAATGCAGAAACTTCAATACCAAAACCAAGTTTGTTTAGAACCAATATTGGAAGCATCAAGCAGATCGTATATTTTAGCAAAAGCAAGGTTCAAATACAAAGTGGTCAGAAATGGCAGTACTGTAGATTTGGCTTGCACATTTAACAAAAACTATCCCCAGTTTTTATCCAGTCAACTATCCCCATTGTCACAAAAACTTTCAAGCTCTTACTCTGCTTAGAATGACCTAGCAAAATCTTTCCTATATGTTTTGGTGATTCATGTATTCCAAATATTATTCAAGAAAAAGAAACTTGAACTCCTTAGTCAATAGTCAACAGAATAAAAGGTTGACCTTAGAGGTTACACAAAGATTATCTAAAGCTTTAAGCAAGGTTTTACCACTTCCTAAACCCTACAATAATTCTCAAAAATCTTTTAAGAACTGAAAATTTGAAAACTTGTATCTCCAAAAACTACCTAATTAGCCTTTATACAAACTGAATTAAGCCTCAATCCTGAGCAAACTAGGTAGGGCTGGGCACACCAGCCCCCTCAGTTAGATAGCCAGCCATTTCCAATGGGGAACCGACTGGTATCAGTTGTCCAGAATTCACCCCAGCCTGAGAGGAAAAAAAATAGAAACAGATTGCTTAGGGGTCACTACCAAACCATACCAAATTGTTGGGTGCCAGTGGATGGTCGGTTTAATCAATCCATAAGATAATATCACATCAAGGGATGATGGAATAGCTAAAAATTGGTACCATGCATCGGACCTTTTTAACAGAGAATAATTGTGAACAATTTGCAGGCAAAAACCAAATAACCTAAAAAGATATGTTTTTTTGATAGGTAATGAAAGAGGAAAAAGAGATGTTTTGGAGCTTGAACAGCATTTTCCCTTAAAAAAAAAAATCAAACAAAGAAAAATGAAACAACATAATTGAGCAAAAATATTGATAACCCAAAACCAAACAAACCCTAAATTTTCAAGGGTGTCATATTGTAAGCGTAGTCACCATGCCCATCTGGCATTTGGGGGTGTGAGACAATGTCCATCGGGAGGTTGAAACCATGACTATGAGCATGCCAATTGAGAGAGGACAGAAGCAAAGAGGTGAGGACAACATAGTTTCAAAGAGACAAAGCAAGCAAGGCAGAAAGGGGGTTGCAAGAGAGAGAGACAGAGAAATAGATGTAGCAACTATGGTTTCGGCATTAGAGGTACAGCAGCGAGGTTTAGTCCATGCTAGTAGATTTTCAACGAACGGCAACAGGTAGAGTATTCTTCAGAAGAGAGGTTCAGATTCTGGAGATTGTTTGTCATGTGATGTGTGGCACCAATATCCGGGTACCAATTTTCTTCAGGAGGCAGTGAAGGCAAGGAGTAATAGGCTTGAGCATTCGGATATGCTGAAAGGGGCTGTGCAGCTAGAGCAGGATCCGGACATTCGTAACATCTAGGAATAGCGTGCCCAATCTTGCCACAGAGTTGGCAGATTAGCCGAGAAGGTGCATCAGGGTCTTGTGAGAAGTAACTGCCTCTGCCACGGCCACCGGAAGAGGATCCTCTACCTCAAAAAGTGTTGCAGCCTCGTCCACGATATCCTCGGCCACAAGACATAGGAGCCCGAGTAGAAAGATTAGCCATTGGTAGTGAAGGCTCAATGGAAGATAGGTTGTGTTCTATCCTCATCTCATGGGCAAGAAGATGACCATAAATTTCATCAAAGGAGAGAGGATCCAACCGAGTGGTTATGGATGTAACAAACAGATCATACTCTGATCCGAGGCCAACAAGTAGGTAGGAGATGCTTTCAAAGTCATTAAGATGTTGTCTGGCAGCAACAAGGTTGTCACACATGGTTTTAAAGGATTGAAAATATTTTGTGATGGAAGAGCTACCTTTCTTGGCCGTGGCAAGCCGATAGTGGATCTGCATAACATGAGATCATAGAGACGAAGGTCATCCAAAGTTGATGTGAAGTTGCACAACCGACGGCATGAACGACAAGCGGTTCGGTGAGCGTGGAGATCAACACGCTAAGCAGCATTTGATCACGTTGACACCAGGCAAGGAATTCCGGATTTGAAATGGTTGCAGGGGCACCGGAAGTGGTGCTAGTATTCTGGATGGTCTGAGCTGGAGGCTGAGAAGTGCCATCCAGGAAGCCATACACATCTTGGGCTTTAACTTAAGCCAGAATTTGAGTTCTCCAGCTAGGAAAGTCGTTGTTGGAGAGTTTGATGTTCAAGGTGTGATTCATAATTGGAACAGTGAAGATAACATTGGAAGAAGAAGGGTTTGAGGAGGTCTATTTCACAGAATGAGTAGGGGATGAAGCGGTAGAAGAAGCCGTGGAGTTAGACATGATGATGAAAAAAAAAAAAAAAAAGACGTTAGTCTATAGGGGCTCTGCTACCATGTAGAATTTCATAATACTTTGGCTTTCAAGCTTGCTCATCTACTGAGTGTATATTGAAGTATATATAGAATTTACACGATAAGCCTCAACTTCTAATATTCTAATCTAACACAAACTCTTAAACAGAATTCTAATTACAAGTAAACCTCCTCAAGATAATCTTATCCTTATCAACTGGTTGTGTTATCAACACTCACTAGGAGGTAGATCAACCGGGAGTCTTATCAGCACACTCACTAGGAGTCTTAAAAGATTGATACACACTAGGATTGTGCTGTGCGCTAATAAATACCAGGTCACAAATTAGCACATCATTAATCACTTTGTCAGTGATGTTCCCCCAATCTAAAAGAGTGATAATTACAAAAGAAACCAAGGAACTCTATGGAAATATAGCGAGCATGCACAAACAAGATGAATGAAGGCATCTCAGCTTGTTATGACAATCATCAACAACGTTCAACACTGTTACCTCCAGAACCTCAAGTGCATCAATGCTGATAAAAGGATCTGAAACATGCAATGCCCACAAATTAAGTATTATGGGAGAGATGATGGGCTCCACAGATGCCGATGCTTCTTTGCCTAGATGAGGAAAAAACAAAACATGGAAGTAACCAGCAAGAAACTATTACACCGGCCTAAAATAAAACTGCAACATTCACTACGGACTTAAAAAGAATTCACACAATTCATCATTAAAACCAAATCCCTAGAAACCCACCTGCCCTAATTGCAGCTTGCAGTGTTTCGAGTACCAGGTGCAAGGTTTCATCAGATGCCTGAAAAGCAGAGTTAAAACAGCTACCAAAAGGAACTTCAACTATAGAGCACAAAAGATATACTGGAAGTACATTACATGGTTAAGAAGACCTGTAAGTGAAGAAAATAAATCCATCAATTGGGGTGGAATAATTTCATTGTTTGCTTCAGGTAGGAGCTGGGAAAGTGCCCGGCAGGCACCTACTTTTACAGGTGGGGGCCTGTTAACAGAATAACGTCAGCATATGTTTATTCCGCTCTCAATTAATATGCTGATATATATATAGAGAGAGAGAGAGAGGTAGGTATACAAATCCATGCCAATTGCCTTGATAGCAGCGTAGAGGAAGTGATCAAGTACTTCACGGCTCATCTATACGTAATCAGAAATTACATAAAAGACTTTTCTAAAAGAAATGATCGTAGGGAAGGTAAGGAAGTATTGTAATCGTTACCACAGAGGAGAACTTAGCAACTGATGTGAAAATACGAGCATAAAGAAAGGGACACTCATGTACCCCTGCACAACAAAACAATAATACCAATTGTGTTCATAGATAATGATTTGAATCCACTAATGGGGAGGGGACAGAGAGAAAGTTCACCAATTCCAATGTCTTCAGTAATTATTTGCTCCAGAAGGTTTCCTACGTCAACTCCGGCCGGTCCTGATACCTGTAAAGTATATTACATAAATATATTAATATAATACATCAAGTGGATCCTGCCAACAAAAGATCTTGCATGTTATCAAGAACAAAAGATGGTCACTACAGGCTGTGCTCATCAGAACCCAACCAGAGCACAAAAACCACCCTCTTGAAATAAGTATAATCTAAAAAGCACAAACCTCTAATTCAACCAGTTGTTCTGAAAGAGATGCCAATGCAAATAGAGTAGCCTCCCTCATCTGGGAATATTACCATGCAAAAGTTAAGTGAGAAGAATAGAATGAACAAAGAAAACAGAAGAAAAAAATGATGAAAAAGTGGCTTTTTTTAGTTGGATAGCTGCACAGAGAAACTTTTAACAGTGGATAATCCCAGAAAGCGCAACAATGTTGTAGTTGATTGCTGCTTTATGTGCAAAACCTAGGGAAGAGATATTTGATCAACTTTTTCAGTTTGATATGCGGTTAGGGAGTCACTAATCCCTACTTTATTTGGGATCTGCGTTATGCCACAGTTGGTGGAATATCATCATGGAAAGCCATACCTTTAAGCCTCATGTGCAGTATTTGAAAGGGGATTCTTGGACTTTTGAAGGAAATGAAAGTTGAAAACTTAGATTGAAAGCTTTATTATTGAGATCTTTATTCAATTGGAAGAAAGTGATGGAGGCCTTTTCTTCTGTATCTTGGATTTTTTTGGTTATTTTATTCATTTTCTTCTTAGCATCTATTTTGTCTAGTTGGGCTAGAGCCTTATTTTTCATAATGAAACTTTTATTACTAACAAAAAGAAAAGTTCTTCAGAAATGGTAGAAGAGAATGCAAATTTTGCCACTTATACCTTGGCAAGCAGAGTCTTTGAAGAGAATCATAAGCATGGTCAGAAAAAGATTTAATACAGCATGTGTTTTGATGGGAGTCAAATCTTTAAAGGGGTTGCACAGGGGGGTTGAAAGGCCTCCGAAATAAATAAATAAATAAATAAAAATATATATATATATATATTAATGAATAAAGAATATCTTAATGACTGGGAAAAATCCAGATTAAAGACCGGCTATTGATATTCAACTAGCATATTTCAGCAGTCTACAATCTTACAAACCTACTACAGCTCTTTGGCCATATCCTATTACAGGATAATTCCGTCACCATTAACGTATATACATGAACACATCCTTTACTTACCCTCCACCACACTGTAGAACCAGCAGCTTTTTCCTGTTGAGACTCAATGAATCGCCTTTTTGCAGCATCCATGATGGCATCAATTCCTTCACCGCCAAGACTATTGACAACCTCTTCTAGTAAAAGTGCACCTGCAAAAGGCAATTTTATTTAGGTAAAACTGTCACAAAAGCTCATGTAGCCTCCGAAAAAAGGAACTGATATAAAGACTCATAAAATAAATAAAGGTTCGTGTCTTTAAAATTGATACGGCCATATCTATGGCATATGCAACAAAAAAACACTAGTAACTAATCAAATTATAATATTTAAACTAACATTCAGTAGTAGAAATGCCTTTTTTTTATATGAGTAATTGGCCCTAAGGGGAGGGAGAAGGGGAGATTCGAACTAGTGATAGCCGCTGCATGAGGCGTGGTCCCCCTAGGGGTAAGGAATAGAAAATATTATCAGATTTAAGTAACATACATTCAGTAGTTCTATATGTCCATTATATTTTTCATTGAGATAATATCTTGTCAGCATGCTTCACTTTCATGATAATTCTACATTCTCCATGATTTTTATTGGCTTCCCAAAGCTTGTGTTTATCATTTCTCCATTTCCAAAATGATCATAATCATGCAAACTAAAATAACAATTAACACAGACAATTGCACCAATATATTGGAACCCTTCTTTAAGTTTACACACCACACAAATATAGTTGTATGTTTGTGTGTCTGTCTCTTTAGAACAATTAAGTAATTACATAAACAGCTTGGTAATTTCTTACCGGAGACACGACAGCTGTAAGTGATATCATCCTCATCAGCGACAAATTGGTTAGCATCTACTGACCAATTATGTACCTAAAGAAAAGTTATTTTTGAGAAGAAGAAAAAAAGAATATATTAAGAGAATTGAACATTTTAAGTAACAGTAGACCTGACAGATTCAACGATTCGACTGGATAAAATTGAAAAAGAAGAAGAAGAAGAGAGATTCGCAAAAAAAATCTAATCAAAAGCGTACCACAAATGTAACGCCACAGTGTTGAGATTTGGAATTTTAGTTTTTGAGGATATTGAACCAAGAATATTGAGTATTGTTTTTAATTTGAGCAATATTGTTAAATGTTAAAATCCTATGCTGTAAGGACATATTTGGAGTATTATAGACAATGTTTTCCCATGCAAATTATGGGTCACATGCAAGAAGCTTGTAGCATTTTAATTGGATGGACTTTTGGGTGAAATTAAAGGGAATTTTTGAGCTTTGGCCCCAGAAGACGCTATAGTAAAAATGCTTGTATAGCCCTTGGTTCAAAATTCACTTTTTCTTTCTTAAACTTCTTTCATATTTTCATATAAACTTAGAGCATCCAGGTCATCGTCAAAATTTCTTTCATTACTATTTCAGTACAAAAGGCAATCACTGTAGATCACAAGCAATATGAAGGCCTAAACCCTAGCCATGTTCTAACACCCAAGCACAAACTTTTCTATACTACATGGCGATGAGTCCTACAATAACCTGTGGTTAGTTGTTTTGTAGTCATTCCTTTTGTAACTGTCATGATGACTTCTGCAGGACCAAACAGAATTCCTTTAATTACTATTCAAAGCCTTTTAAGCAAAATAGTCTATTTTGTGCAATTTGCAGTTACTGACAGATCAATCCGACGAAATTTAAAAAATTCAAAAAAAAAAAAAAAGGGTGAAAGGGGAAGGGGAAGTAAATTGTACTTTCCCTTCCCAAACTACAAGCACAACTGTAATGGCTGCTCAAGAGTTAAAATTCCGTTGACTCAAAAATTTCCATTAGAATTAAAGTGCAACCCTCATATGACTTTCACATGGCCACAAAAGGGAAGAAAAAAAAAATGCCATTTGATATTATGATTTGATAGCACAAGCATGCTAAACTTCACATAGATTATTCCGAAACAGTTTGTTAAAAAGCAGCATGATTATCAATCTTTTTCATTCCAAAATTTTAGTGTCATAAGCAAAAAAAAAAATTTAATAACTTTAGCATCAAAGGCAAAAAGTTCGCGGTTCAAATGATTGAGATTGCAGATAAGAGGGAAGAATGGGGTAATGTGTTTTTCCAATTGATATCTAAAGACAGACAAAGATGATTAACATCATCCCAGTATCTTCCTTAATCAAAATTAATGGTCAACCAGATCATACAGCTGACAATGAGCTGCCTGGTCAGCGAATTAGTAATCATTCAAGTCAGGAACAGCATCAGCAGGGTCCATTCCAGATTTGTACTCAATAAACGAATTAATATTAAGTAAAAACCAACTTTGTAAAAGAGGCACATTAAGTACCAGGTGATAACTTACATAAAACAATATGCAATGCCAATACCAAATGTGTGAACACATAGATACTAAATAGTGCAGAAAATCACTCTCCTAGAATGATCGTCATCTTGACATATCACATGAGTCATATAATCACAGCAGCTAATAAGCAAGAAACACTTTCAAGCTAACATCAGGATGTTGATTAAGAAAAAATGGAACTATCACCAATTGTAAATTTTATAATAAAATTTAATTTTGTTATTAATGACTCCCAAACTTGTAATCCCCGTAAGATTCTAACACCAAGACATTCATAAAAATAAAAGTAATAATAATAATAAATTCTAACACCAAGAAGATTAGATTGTCACAAAAAATGTGTTTGGCATAAAACAGCGCCATTCGCACATCCAAGAAAAGACTAACAAAGCTTATTGAATAATGCTAAGAGTTAAGGAAGATGATCAAACAACGAGTTGAAAAGGTACAGATTTTGATAAGAAAACTAAATTAATGAAATAACTCTAGCAAAACTAACTACTTAATAAAGCAATATCAGTTATGCCAGAAAACATGAAAGGCTCTAAATTAATGAAATAACTCTAGCAAAACTAACTACTTAATAAAGCAATATCAGTTATGCTAGAAAACACGAAAGGCTGACAGCATGAACCTTAGTAGAATTCAAGAATGCCTAATGATTTGTGGATGCATGGGATACAAATTAGGTTTGGAAACAGGCTAATAGATACTTAGATTTGTGGATGCACTCATAAACATAGGCTTGAGTGAGTTTAATTGCTATATCAAATCAGGGAGGTGTATTAATTAAATTCTGAAGAGGGATTCAACAGGGTGATGGAGAAGGTGACAGGAGAGTAGGGTACAAAATTGGAGGGAGATAGGATTGGAATAATATTAACATAGGGTCAGAATGCCATAGAGTTATAGAGATAGCAAAGGGTGATACTTGGAAGGTGATAGCTATGGCGTCAAAACAAGAACCTAGACCAAAACAAAAGGGAAAAGGGAAATGAGTATGGATATGGGTAAATGAGGGAAACTCATATCGGGGAAATGAGAATGGATCTGGCTTATTATTATAAATTACAAAATTACCTGCTGTTCTGTTATTTGCAGAAAAGCAATAGTATAATACACCAATTCCTTGACATTATCTGCAATAACCTACATGAACAAAATTTGTTTTAGGATTGAAAACAAGAACCAAATAAGAAGCACAAACATGTGATCCAATTTTGAACCGCACCTTTACCAATCTTGCAGTACTCATGATGGTCAACAGAAACTCAAACAGCTGTATATGCAAAGTACATGTCAGAATTCAATTATTATTTGAACTAATGCAATCATCAAGTTAAATGCACTTGAGAATAAAACAAAAGTGGACGAACCAGAATGATATACATTATGGCATAATTTAGCACATGTAAAATAGTCCAGATAACATTTCCTTCAACTTTTTGAAGCATCTCATTGACAGATAGTTAGAATCCAGTCAGAAAACACATCCCACCTGCCCTCACCTTCTCAGATATGGGGGAATAGGCATTTTCTTTTTTCAACAATGGACTGCTGGAGGTCCATTTTCAGAAACAACTCTATCGCATTGCATAGCTATGGCCAACCATCACTACCATTAGCGTCATTTCTAGATTCATGCTTTAAGCTTGAAACAATATTTCGTCAAAATTCATAACTTTTTTTATGTCAACACAATACACGCTTCTCAGTTTCAACTATAAACAACAAAATTTCCAAATTACTCACATACATACTGAGCCAGACCCAGAAAATATATTAGCAGTAACTTAATTGCCCAATCACTCCTCAATATGGCCAGATCTACATTCCAAATTCACAGATAAAACTCAAACAATTCCATAGGGATGCTTATCCATAGCAAAATTCAAACAAAACAGAATATAGGTAACAAGCAAATAAACATACACAAAACAAAATTACTGAACAACTAAATAAGGAATTTAAATAAGTCACTTAATGGATTAACAAGCAGTTGGCATTGCAATGTACAGCAAACAAATAAATACTCTTTCCAATTATATTCTTCCCCTTATACCCAAAAAAAAAAAAAAACAATACTAGCTCCATGGGTTGTTTTGGGAGAAGTGTCAAATTGGAAGTTGTTTCTTATTCAGCAAGTTACGATTGGGAGTTGGAGCCAGTTGGTGCTCTTTCTTGACTGCCGTATGAGGTGAAAGATAGTGTTGTCGAGAAAGTTTTGTGTTGAAAGTAGAATAGTATGCATAAGTTTAATACCAAAAAGTTCTAGTAGAAGCTGTAAGATTCAGGCAAAAGTATCTTTCCCTGGAGGAGCTTTTGGCACGTAAGAGTTCCTTCAAATAATTGGTGTTTTGTGAGATTGCAGTTTTGCAGTTTTGGGTCACATTTATCATTAGTTGGTGCTACATGTGCAGAAGGGAAGGAGACTCAATAGATTTAGTTTTACATTCCTCCTCTATGTTCATCAGTTTCTTTCGAGTTAATCCCATAATGCCAAGAACAGTAATCTTATTGGAGCAAAATTTTGGGCAGCGGAAGAGGCTTAATTACTTCACGAGCAGCACCATCAAGTTTTATGCCAAAAATTTGGTTGGAGAGGAAAAATAGGGTTTCCAAGGTAAGGAGAATTCCACAGGAGAGGGCTTGCTGAAGGCCTCATATGATTAGGTTGCTCTTCATTCTCTTTCTGGACCTGTACTTTCTCTTTGAATTTCATTGATTATCTAAATTTGAGGATCTGATTTCTAACTTTCTCTTGCTCTATTTTCTTTCTTTTATATTCCTTCTTCCCATTGCCTTTGTAGAGTCCTTCTGTACTCAGCTCCTCCTCCCCCCACCCCACCACACATCTTTCCCCCTTCGGCACTTCTTAAAATATTCGTTGCTTATTATAACATGTTTAAATAAGTTAAATAAGTTATTGCCTACAATGCCATCAGCATTATCACCTGGATGACAAATGAATCAAGGCTCTTCTCTGCACCATCAGAGTCATATCTTCCCTCATATGAATCTTCTGTACCTTCAATGGATGATCTCACATATACCCTGAGAGATGATTCAAATGTTTTCCACAATGGTCCGACAAGAACTGGAAGAGACGGTGTGTTAGACAGAGACGACGTGTTGGAGAGACAAAACACACATGCAAATCAATGAAAAATATCAGAAATAGAAATATCAATGAAAAGAACTTGAAATTAAGTAAAAATATTTGTTTCAGATTTTACTAATACACGGCGTCAAACTTACCCATAAGTTCACTTTCAAGGGTAGGAAAATTCTGAACAAACTGATTCAAACACTTCAAAACCTAATGATAAAGAGAGAAACAATAATTATATAGAATCATTAATTCTGATTGATGGACAACGAGTGGGGACACGTTAACACAGATTTTGATCACCGACCTCCATTCTAATGCTCCAATCATCAGGATCTTCAGATTGCACTGGCTGTTCTAAGATAATAGAGAATTGATCCATCCATGGTTTAAGCATAGGTATTATTAGTGCAGCCGTCTCTGTCTGAACATAAACATCTTGATCTGTTAATCATAATAAAACAAGCTAAATCCAACCATACCCAAAATCAAGCACAACAAAGATCCAGTGTCAAGAAAATACCTTATATACACCACTCATTGCCCCCAGCACGGAGGTGCATGAATAAACTATTGAAAGGGCTTTTGTGCGGATGTATTTGTCATAGACCTGCACAAAGAGATGCATCAGCTAGAACATACATGCCCAAATATAAAGAATGCTATTTATTAGATTCACTTCATGATCTCGCACACAAAACAATTCAAGCAACTCAATGCCCTAATTATCTCAAAATATCCTCTACTCACTCCCAAATGGCTCGTCCCTCCAACCTCCTTTCACAATCTCTGCTCCTCCCATTCCACCCAGTTGCCACCATAGTGCTTTGCTCATTCAACACCAAAGCCATCCACAACTGCTCCTAGAAAGACAATGATCGTGATCTCAACATTAATCACCGCTCAGGATGCTCCATCTCTTGCCACCGCCGCAACAACTTTCTCTGTTATTACTAGTGTTTCTACTTCATTGGCTTTGTTTGATTAATGGAACGTTGTTTCATGGCTATTATGAGCCAAATCTAGTGATTTTGAGGCCGATTTTAGACCTACATGCAAGTCGTGCACTCCCCCACTAGTCTCAATTCAATAGAAACTGACAGATGGAGAAGATTGCAATGTACTTGAAATCTAAGGCTTCATCTGAAAGAACCAGAAACTTAGGATTCAACGTAAAACTACCCTAAGAGGAGGTTTGGATGGAGGAGGAGAGGATTTAACGGAATTTGAAGGAGTACATTCCCCTTATCCTCTCCTCTCCCTCCAAACTCCAAAACATGGTGCAAAACTCTGGGAGATTTATGCAACTACCCCTACATTCTTTGTTAAAAAAAATTATGTTTCCTTTTTTTGTCTTTTTATTAAACTTTGGGAAGCACATCAAAAGTAATCACTATTAAGTACAATAGTAACAAACTTGCAATAGTAGGCATCTGCTCTAGAGACAGATTAGGCCCTCTAGCAGTATTGAAATTAACATTCATGTTCCTGCTCTATCCCCATCACCTAACGCAACAAATGCTATGTCCAACCAATGATTCAGACTCAGCATGAAAATCCTTAAAACTTCTCGAGAGCCTCATATTTTTCTTTCATTTTAATATCGATTGAATAAATAATTGGCTTTACGTGTGCGGGTGTGTGTGGATTTATACACATGCACATTCCATGCCATTGCAAAGGAGTGGGCTGCTCCAAGAGGTCCATGGTTCACCTTTGAGCCTAAATGGTACTGCAACTTTATATGTTAGCTGTGCGCATGCACAATTTATTTTTCTGAGGTGATTAAATTCATATATTCCAAATCCCTCAAGTTTTAGAAAATCACCAGCTATAGACACAATATAATACTTTCCCCAACTCATAAAAATAAAAGCAATAAAATGATTTAAAAAAATTAGATAATAAATTTGTAAAGAAAACTAATGAAAACTAACCTGAGGAGATGACACGATTGTAAGCAAGCATGGGAACAAAATAGGTACTAGTGCTGGCACCATTTTATCATCAATGTCTCCAGAGACAAGAGCTAGGCACCTTAGAGCTCCATGCACTAAAAAAAATTGAGAGCAAACTGTGAATTTGTTTGAAACAAAATGCATCAAACACCACCACCATGAAACAGACACAAGAAACAAGAATAAAAACAGGTCAAGCAAGTGGAAATGTGAATGCCATTACTCATCAACAGACTACCATCTGTATCAAAATCATTCAACCATCCTGGTGATTTCAACCTTTCTAACACCGTAAACGGAAAACTATTATACATGTATTTACAGCTTACATGAAAGATCGATTAGTTACATATAATTTTGACTTTCACTAGAGCACAAATGCCATTATTTCTATCAAAATGCCATCATTCAAGTATCACATTTTCCCTCTGCTTTTAATATACAAAAGAGCATATACTAGGACCAAGCGAGATAGTTGAGCCCGTCCAATTTCACAGTTGTGATTCGGAGAGTTGGATTTTCACTATGGGAGGTCACCTGACTCTCTATAACTTTCTCGTGAATTGGTCTAATTTATCTCCATCATTTTAAATCAGTCATCCAACCAAAATTGCTCCACTACACAACTAGGCTCAGCAAAATATTTTTGAATTAAACAGCACAACCCATATCATGTAATCAAAAACAGGGCAACATCTTTTCTGTTCTTTTTTTTTTTTTTTTTTGCCTGCTCTAAACGACCTGTCTCGTGTGCCTCGTCTGAACAACCTGTCATTCGAGTTTGAACTAAACGGCATTCCATGGCTATACAACTACACTAGTCTTCTAGTTTGTTTTGTATTTCCTCCACCACCATTGCACAGGACCGCCGGAAAACTCATCGCCACATCAGACCTTCACGACTTCTTCAAAGATTGACTCAGATTCGTTCGCTGAGCCTCCTCACCCACATACAGTCCCCCTTCTTGCAACCGCACCGATCGAGAATGGGAAGTTTCAATCAACACTAGTTCGTTGGTGGCACAAATTCACTCAAGAAGCTTCAGGCTTTACCGAAGAATCTCGAAAGTGGGTTATCTGTGGCAACAAGCACAGACCCAATGCGAGTCTATCGATCTGGGTGACACAAGCAAGAAACAAAAACAACCACAACAACTCTAATACCAAGTTGAAGGTTGAAAGACAAAAGACGAAAGATTTGAAGAAAGAAGAGGGGGGATATTGTCTTTTCACAATGATTTGCTTCGTACACTTACACAAGTTTAAACAAAAAATATACAACCCATTATGGAAATACAGTTATTGCATATTACAATAATAAGAATGAAATCAAGTGTAATCAAATCAGGTAATAACGCATATCATAAGTTACCTTATTTTATATATATATATATCCAAAAATAAAGATTTAATTTCGAGACTAGAAAGCTCAACAAGGTCAAAAGTTTGATTTTTCCTCTCTCAGTAGTCCACATGGCCAAGGAGGGATTTAATTCCATCACACTACTACTATGCTGCCCTAACAAACCCTTCCAACTAAAGTACACTCAACAACCTCCTTCAGCCCCTATACAAATCTCTATCAAGAAAGCAATGGAGCAGCATATATTTGACTGACTCCCATCACTTCCACTAGTTTTACACACACCATATAAAGCCAGGAAGAGACTTCAGCAATACCTTTTTTTTTTTGGTAATTTCTTCAGCAATGCATAACAGTGTTTCTTCCCAGGCTTTAAACAAAAATCATATCTTCTACCTAACACCCCTTGTCTAGAACCATAAAAGGAAACAAAACAATAAACTTAAAAAGAAAAGAGAGCGACTTCTATGTGGTTGTGGCACAAACCCACCCTTTTGTGCCCTCCAATGAGAGGGTGACAAGTCAGTTTGGAACAACTTAAGAAAAGTAAACAAAAACACCATATCATACCAAATCTGAAGAAAAAAAAAATCTTGAACTTTATCCTTTGGTTTCATTCTACTCTTCAGATTTTTTTTACCAGATTTTCCAAAAACCACCGCTGCCTGAGCCCATGGGCATCGTCCAGCCTGGACCACGCTGCCACCTCCAACATGGTCGAAGCCCACCGCCACCTTTGAAAAACCCCACCAAAACCACCAGGCTGAAACACCACCACCACCACTCAGGCTAAGAGCCGGAGAACACCGTCGAAGGTTCCTCTGCCGCTACTCAACCACCGGTACTTTTTTTGTACAGATCTATAGCTTCAACAAAGGTAATTTTTTTGACTGGGCATGCGGTAGGCTTGATTGTGTAAGGATGCAACCTATTGATCTCAAATGTTAGCAAGTCTCCTTCGATAATGACGTTATGGAGTCCTAAAGAGAAATTGCTGCAATTTTTTGAGGGTTTTTTTTTTATTATTATTATTGGCAGACGAGGAATCTGGGCAAGGAAGAATTTTGGCTAAAACTTGTAATTATAAGCTTGATTTTTTATTATCTGAAACTTTTTTTTTTTTATAAGGAATAAGTCAATCTCATTAAAAGCATGAGGTGTCCCTTAGTACACTGGGAGTACACAAAAGGAAAAGCATAACCAGAGAAACAAGTAAGAAAATCAAGAAAGCTAAAACATATTGCTTTGAATACTAGCTTGACCTTGGAGCGGGGAACCCTCTTGCCAGGGATGACCCACAGTTTAAAAATGGTAGAACAAAGGGAAAAAAGCAAAGAAAGGAAAGATATTGTAGTTTTATGGGTGATTAAAAGTCGATGGATGATATTGTAGGTGACTGTGGCGGCGTTGTTTGGGCTGGGCAGTGGTGGCGTGGTCCAGGTGGGTGGTGTGGTCTGGGCTAGATGGCGCCGATGGGCTATGCAGCGATGGTTTTTGTGAAAAGCTACGAGTGAAACCAAAAGATTAAAAAAAAATTAAAAAAAAAAAAAAAAGTTTTTTTTCTTCAGATTTGGTATGATTTTGGTGTTTTGGTTTATTTTTCTTAAGTTGTTCCAAGCTAACTTGTCACTCTCTGAAGGTGATTATGCCATCAAACAATTTCTGCATCCAACTTTTAAGATTTTTCCATGCTTTAGTCTAACATAAAATAAAAACTAATTATAAAATAGTAATTTCCAATAGCAGGAAACATCCAGAGAAAAATAAGCAGCCCCTATATAGCATTAGTAGATCACTCTCAAAAACAGTGTATAAGCCTAGCAAAAACTCAAATCACACCACATGTTTGTAAATTCAGAAATAGCAAGCTTGACAGGATTAACTGCAATGTCCAAGGAAGAACTAGCACATTAGAGGTTTTTTCATTTTCTTTTTTACTGGCTAGGGAGCACATGACAGATGTTTTAAAAATCTTTAAACATAATGTACAATGTGGCCAACTAAACTCATAGACATTCTTTGAACACTCACAGAGTGCATTACCACCAGTTACAGCAGCCAAGTGAATAAATGATTCACAATCATCTAAAAATTTATATCAAACTTTATTAATACCATTTAATTGGAAAATTTTCAACAATGTAAATAAAAGGGATAAAATTTCATGCCATATAGTAAAGGAATATAATATGCAAGACCCAACACAAAAAAAATAAAAATAAAAATAAAAATAAAAAAATAAAAAGAGAGAGAGAGAGAGAAGAAAACAAAAAACCTGATGAGCCATTGTCATCAGGTTGTGTGGAACATGAATGTATGAGAGACTCACCACCATTCATATTAGTTTGATCACTTATCAATTTCAGCAGGAATGGCAATAAGTCAGGCCAATTCTCTGGCCAGTCATAGACTGCAATGGATGCCATGGCCATACTAATTGCCGTGCAAATTTTTCTATGAGAGTCATCCAATGACAACAAAAGAAGTCTGCGTATAACTGCCTGCTAACGTAACCATAATTTCATCAGATATATATATACAAAAGCAGGGGATATTAAAAATCATATTATGTAAAAGAGCATGACAATAATAAATTTTTTTAAAAAAAAAATGGTCAACGAATACAGAAAATTTACTATTACAAAATATCAAGGAAAGGAACAAATTAATTTATTTCGTGAAAAGAGAAAGGAGGTGGGGGCAAATGCCTCCAGCAATCTTAACATTTTTCTACCACATTGAAGATCAGATACGTTTTGTTTAACTTCAGCAACTTGTTTCATATATTCTTTGCTTTGGATAGGTTAGCCATTTTCAGCAACTTATTTGCCTTCAAGCAGATATATCCATTCAACTTTTCCCAACCATGAAAATTATTATGGCAATACTTATGTCATTGCCGGGAGTATCATTTATACAAATTGATCTGCATCCGTACTGTGAGCCTACAATCAGAAACCTCAATTTACAGTATAAAATAATATCATATTTTCATTCAGAACAACAGATAAAGTTTAGATCAGAATATAATCAACATATCTCATGTTCCCCAATACCCTTATCACAAAAGAATCACATGATCAACCTCACACATGGAATGGTTCATTCAACATGATAACCAAATTGACATGATTCGACCCTATTCTGAGATTCAAAACAAAAATTCTGACATGCCACCTTCAGATTTAAAGGAGTCATCCATCTAAATATATAGCACAAACAGAAGCAATGTGTCAAGCTCCAATTCTCTGTGATGTGGTTAATCATAGTAGACTTTGGGATGTTAACAAACAAATACAAGGCAATCTGGTGTGCATGTCACCCACTAGTGCACATGCTATGGAGGCACCCCAACCTAAAATTGGCCTTCATTGGAAATCACTCCTGCTTTTTGTGCAATTTTTTTTTTTAATAAGTAATCGCTATATCACAAAAAGTGTAAGGCACCCCAGGTACATAGAGAATATAGATAAGAAAACACCTAGTTAGACGAAGAAAAAAGAACAAAGAAATCATGATAACTAATCACCACAGGAGAAACAAAAGCAGTTGTACAAGTTTTTCCAATTTTGTGCGCTTCGAGGTGGGGGTTGGGTCTAATGTACGGTTTTGGCATGACATATGATGTGGGGATAGTCCGTTGAAGTTATGTTATCCGGATTTGTTCAGCATTGCTCGATATAAAGACGCGTGGGTGGTAGATAACTTGTCTGTTCAAGATGGAGTTGCATAGTGAAATGTTGTCTTTACGAGCCTAGTACAAGATTGAGAGGTGATGATGGTACTTTCTTTTTATGAGCGGCTGTATTCTCATCCGATTCGATATGAAGCGGAGGACAGGTTAGTTTGAAGCCCTTCCAAGAGAGGGCAATTTGCAATGAAGTCATTCTATAAAGTGTTAACTAGCCAAGAGGGTTCTTCATTTCCTTGGAAGAGTATTTAGCGTGTTAAGGCTCTGTCGAGGATGTCTTTTTTTGTGTGGACCGCAACCTTAGGAAAAATTATGACGCATGACAATCTGCGTAGGCGAAATGTTGTGGCGGTTGAGTGGTTTTGTATATGCAAGAAGAGTAGGGAATCCATTGACCACCCCTTACTTCATTGTGATGTTGCACAAGATCTATGAAGCTACTTTCTTACTTTGTTTGAGGTGGAGTGGATTATGCCAAGATGGGTGTTGGATTTGTTGAGTAGCTGGGGCGATTCGCTGGGGTGTGGTCAAGCTACGACGATTTGGAAGCAAGTCCATTTGTGCTTAATGTAGGGTCTTTGGCGTGAGAGGAATGATAGGCATTTTGAAGATGTAGAAACATCGATGTTGGAGTTATGAAGAATTGTGCTTTAACTCTTTATATTTATGGATAGCGGATCATCATAGCCTGAGTTTTGTTACTTTTGCAAAGTTCTTAAATTTATGCTCTTCTTCCTCCTCATTTTAGGAGATCTCTTGTATACTCTCAGTGTACTAAGGTTGCACCCATCTACGCCTTATCAATGATATGACATTATTTATCAAAAAAAATATACAAATTAAAGAAAAATAAAGATACAAAGATAACTAATCACGGTCCTCAAAGCTTCTATCATTTTTTTTCCCTCCATAGACACTACAACAGACACGAAAGCACCATCTTCCACACAACAGCACTTCGAGTGCTACCAACAGTTCACCAACATGCGTATAAGTCAATTACTCGTCAAGGCCTAACCCAAGACAATCCAAATTGACAGAAGAAAATCCCATAAAGCCCCAGCAACCTCACAATGGAGAGGAAGACGGTCCACAGACTCCCCATTCCTTTTACACATACAACACTTATCAACCACGATAACATGTCGCTTCCTCATATTATCCATAGTAAGGATCTTACCTAGGGCAGCCGACCAAGCAAAAAAAGCCACCATCAAAGGAATCTTAGTCCGCCAAACACTCTTCCAAGGGAAATGAGCGCCATCATTGCAAATCAAGACATTATATAAGGATCTAATTGCAAACAAACCTCTTTTGGAGGGAACCCACCAAAGCTTGTCTTCACCTTCCCGTCTCACTCTAACTAAATACAACACCCTGAAAAACGAGGCAAAGACATCTACTGACGCCGGGCAAAACTAAAATTGTTATGACAGCATATGATAGCAGCATAAACTAAGAATTGAAGATTAAAGGAAAACTAAAAGACATGCATCAATAAATCTACACTAATGTAGGTCATCTTTTGCATCATTTACCTCCCAATCATGAGCCACTATAGCAAACTTACATTCCATTGATTGGAGCCATCCGAAATCTCCAAGTGAACCGCAACAAAAGCATCATTTGACGAGCAATGCCACATAAATATGAAAAAGGCTTCCTTAAGTGCCATATCCTCACACTACAGATCATGCCAGAAACTAACATTGGAGCCATCTCCCACCTCAAATCGGATATGGCTAGAGAACTTCTCCCAACCCCTTTTAATATTCTTGCATAACCCCACCGCATACGTCCCAAGAGGCTCAGTAGAACATCACCCACCCCACGAACTACCAAACTTAAGAGTCCACAAATCTCCACCAAACCTCTCTCTCTCATGCACATATCTCCATAGCTATTTCCCTAAGAGAGCACGATTGAACATTAACAAGTTCCAGACCCCCCACCTCCCTTAGAGGTCAGTTGAGAAGCCGTTGTAGATCAAAAGCATGGAGATTGGCTCCTTTGTGCTAAATGTGGTGCATTTTGAGAGAGAATAATGCTTGATAAGCGTCGAATGTCGCACATTCAAGCCCCTTAACTTGCATATGTTAATTCCTTAACATTGTTATTTGTTTGATTTTGTGTTATTTTATTGTTTTCAGGTTTTAAATAAAGATGCAATTAATTTTATTGATTTTGAGCTTAAAGCACACTTTGAGAAGACCTAGAAGATATAGTTAAACTTAGTCAATCATAATAGAAGACCTATATGATGTGGTTAAGTTTAATCAAATCAAGGGTAGGATTAAATCGAAATTTCTCCACTAAGAGTCAAAATCGGATTGGATTCAAATTTGGATTCTGCACACATCTCAGTGTTTGGATCAGAACTTTCTGCTCAGATCTTGGAATGCAATGAAATTGGTGGCGTTGAAAAGATACTAAAAAATGAAACAAATATGTCAGAAATAGTTTTTTCCTAATTCGGACGTTTACAATCTCAAAATCGCCCCACAATAAAAGACCGCAGATCTGGACAAATTTGGAATCATTTTCCTACTTGGATTGAATTTTCAATCTCCTACTTAGACTAAGAGACTAAGTTCTGATTTCTCTTAGATTCCTAGGGCTTTTAAGCATCTCATAATCTCTATAAATAGACCCCTAAGCTTCAAGAGAGGAAATTCTTTTTGAAGACTTGACAAGTTGAAGAGGAGAAGAACATGGCAAGAAGCCATCCCAGCACTACGATGAGCGGCTAAATTCATAATAAAAAGTTGACATTGCCCTTTCCAAGTAACAATGGTTTCATTGTATTTTAATTTGGGATTTTCTATATGCATGATGATTGTATAACTGTGAGAATTGATCTTAATGTTTATATTCAATCATTATGAATTTCTTATCTTGTCTTAGAAAGTCTTTTATATTGATTGAACTCAATCCTTTATATTTTATGTGATTATGTGAATGATTGTTATACAACGGTTTTAATTGATATATAATCAAGAGGGTTAGATAGGCCATACCTAGGGAAGACGAATTGTACTATACCCTAGTTTAGTGTAATTTAGGTAGGCGGTTCGTACCAACCGAAGATGGGTTAAACTTTTTCATTGATTGTGTGTATCCTATTAAAGACGTAGCTAATTCATACCTAGAGAAGACAGGTCGTACCGCATCTTAATGGTTAGGTGGACGGTCGGTGTCAACCGATGATGGATTATACTTATTCTTTAGAGGTAATTTCTTGACTACTCGAGTGAGACGAGCCCTATATCATGCATAGTATGAATTTTCCTTGTTAATTTATGATTGACCATTGTTATGCGGTGAGTGGTGAAATCATTCCCTATTCTTTCTCTCATCACAAAAATCTTTATTTTTATGTCTTTAGTTTTATGCATTTAATTTAGTTATAAATAAAATAAAATCAAACTTCTTTTAATTAAGTTATATTTAACCTTGAAAAACTTGATAGCAACACCTACGCAGTCCTTGAGGTTCAACACCCTCAATATAGCCATATCCTACAAGGTTTCATACTATTACGAGTGATAATTTTATTATTTATATTTTTGTACACAAAACGGCCACGTCAATGCTCATAACTTCAAAGATTATGAGAGAACAGTGTTAGAGTTAGAAGTTATTATGTTCAAATCTCTTTATGTTTGGGTGGCGGCTCACAACATTTCTTGCTTTTCTAATTTTTCAGAATTTTTGGATTTGTGTTCTTCTCCCTCTTCCTAATTAGGGGTCTCTTGTATACTTCATGTGTACTTGGGTTGCACCATTTTGCGCTTTCTAATGAGAATGATTTACTTATCAAAACATAATAACTTATTTGTTGTTGCATCCTAGCCAATTGAATTAGTTGTACCGCTTCTACTTCAGCTTATTATATAAAATCTTTCTATACCCACTTCATTATTTTGGGTTGTAACTTTCTACTTACTGGGCTTTGTAGCTCATATATGTTGTTTATAATCTTTTCAGACTAGCTGTTCTGTAAACTGTGTTTTCTAACTGCCTCAAGTGGAGATGCTTGAGGATTTTTCTTTTTGCTAGAGCTCTTGTATTTGAGTAATTAACATTTTACCAGACTTGGAATAATTTTTGTAATAACCATATTGAGGAGATTGATTGGTCCATCGTATTTGGAGGTCGATTGAAATTCTTCATATGTTTTTGGAGTCATGATTACTATGATATCATTTTTATTATGGATGGTTAGAGTTTAAATTCTTTATATTTTTTAAGATTTTATATCAGGTGTGGTCGTAACATGTTTTCACTAGCTTCTCAAACATGGAAAACTCGACTTCAAATGTGAGGGAACGGTCACTTCCCGGATTTTGGAAAATTTTAGATTTCTCATGGAGTTGCATTACAATTTCAGGAATGTACAAGTAAGATTAAAATTAAATAAATAAACTATAAGGTTTATAAAAGCTCAAAAATTACAAAATGCAATCAGCAATGTCAAATGTCATATATACCTTTTCGTCACTTGAAACAGCCGGATGTTCAAAAGATTCCTCCCCCTCCTGCCAGTGTTTCTTAATGAACTGCTTCAGAAGGACGGCAGCTAGGTAGAAGTATGTTAAATCTTACAAGATAAAATGCCATATTATTATGCAACATATGAGAATTTTCAAGAAGGTCAATACAAGAAAAGTAGCTTTCAGTAAGCATGCTGGTCTTTTTATCTTGATGGTCAATAGAAGCCAGTGTTTCTTAATGAACTGCTTCAGAAGGATGGCAGCTAGGTAGAAGTACATTAAACCTTATGTTACAAAGAGTAAGTTTGTTGTAAAGGTTAAAGGGAGTTCATATAATATAGTATACCACACACGGGTATATTAGTCAATTACACTACTTTTACTAATATATACAATTGAATAGCAAGATGGAAAACAAACGCTTTTTTCTCAATCATTGTGCAACCTCTAGTATGGAACACCTTACAAGATAATTCTTTGATCAGCAGGGAGTAAGAGGAGAAAAAGCAGAAAATAATGACAATGAATAAATAAAAATATACGTGTAACTATATGAGTTTATTTGTAATCAAAGGATATCTGTCGCAAACCCAGTGCGAGCTCCCTGTTTGCAGCAACCTTGGATAGGGCAGTTCCAAAACCTTCATGGACAAATTATAGAATCATCAAGTTGTAAGTTTTTATGTGCAGCAGTTACCGTCCGTGTATTACCAGAAAAGCAGAAAAAGAATGTAAATGACTGTTCGATGGGCATGACAACCACCTACGATTGTCGGAAACTAGAATCAAGGATAGAAAAATGGCAAACAAGATATTGTATATGCATAAAGCAATAATAAGCCCAAGGCATACCCCATGTGAAAATGTAGCAATACAACTACCAGAAAGATTACATTGCATTACTCTCTAAACGGTCAAAATTAGGACTATAAGGTTTCAAGACAATATTAGCTATTAAAGATCAATTTTAGTTAGTACCTTCAGCAAAAATATTTCTTAAGTGCAATGGCTGCCATTGCATGATAGCTTCACAGAAATTTTGTGGTAACTTTGAGCAGCTTAAATCTTGACATAATATGCATTGTTTTCTTCTTTTAACAGTACACCCAATTTCTCCATAAAGCAATACAAGCTTCTACATTTTGAACCCATGAAATAAATAAATAAATAAAAAGAAAAAACATATAGCACTTCTAGAGATTATCAAAAATAACTTAATACTCAACTCAAGAGTCCCTTTTTGGGCCAACAAAACAACAGCATTTTTAATCACCAATTATCTGTAGTCGGCTATAGCAGTCCAGCCTCCGTCCAGCTGTCCATCAAGGACCATCTCTCTTTGTTTTTGTTTTTTTCTTTCGTTCTATTTTGACAAGTCAAGGACCATAACCATTGAATTAAATCCTAAGTGATTGTGGATTTGTCTTTGCATTGATCCATAATCCTTTCAGCCTCTGCTTTCTACTCCGTGAGGGGTTTTCTTCAGAGGGGGTTTCTCAACCCGAACCCGGCTGTGTAAGTTATTTCTCCTCATCTCTCGCATAAAGTGATAGTTGTGTAAGCATCGACAAAGGTTGTTAAGGAAGATGGGGTGGTAAGGGCTCCCTCCCCTTTGGATGGTTGCGTCACTCCAACCGCCGTAAAAGGTGAGGATTTCAGGATGAATGGTTTGACCCAATCTCATAAGCGGCCAGTAGGTTTTGATTCGTCTGGGGAGGTGGTTGTGTGGGAGCAAGGCGACAAGGTTTGAGATGGAGAGGATGTAGATTCCTCTTACCCTTTGGGTGTTTTACCTCCCGACATAGCCTTGGATTGGAAGTTGGATAGTGATGAGGATGTGGATCCGTCTTTGGCGGTTCTGGATGCCATTGAAGAGAACTTCCATTAGGGAGTTAAAGTTGTGCATCCAAAGACCAAAGGTAGGAGGGAGCTGTTGAATATGGTAAGCTCCATTAACTACTGCAATTCAAGTGCGTCCTCCCGGCACAGGAAAGGCAAGGCTCACTTGTTTTAGTGTTGAGAGTTCCTTGCGGGTTTGGGTTTGAAGGCTTAGGCATTTGAGGGATTCTTGGATTTTTTTTATTGTTGTGGGCTGCTTTAGTTGTTTTTGTGTATACTTCCTGTATACTTAGGGGTGCCTTACGTTTTTTTATAAAATTTTTTTACTTATCAAAAAAAATAAAAAATCCTTCAACCTCTCCCTCCCTATGCACTTTTAGCATTTATCTTGTCCCTGCCTTCAATCTCAACCTCTTTTGGTAAATAAAACCAAATATTTAATTGACTGATAATCTATAGAATGTACCTCCTCATCTCTCAGTCACTCATGCCCATAAGTTCACTATGAACGTCATTGGGACTCAAAAGCAAAGAGCTTTCCTAAAACATGACATCTATTTATCAGTAAAAGATTCACCACCTAGATAGACTATCGTTACATTCCTAACAACTCAGCCATTCTCTGCGTTATTTCTCCAATTATGTACTATTTTGTAAGTGTAATTCCTCCAATCATGCACTTAGCTTTTGAGGAGAAACAGCCGCTACGTTGGGCACATCCTCAGAAACCTCAGAATCTCTTCCCAGTTTGAACCCGATTGTACCCCTCATATTCAGCATTCTGCCTTATCGGGCTCCAATTAATGATGATATGATACACTTAAGCTCTACAGAACAGACAAACTTCCTAGGGCAGACCTAATAATCCATCTCAACCACCTATTGCCTATTCTCGATCTCAAACACCTAATTCAAGCTAAAAAAAAAAAAAACACACGACTTAAACAGACCACGCAGCAGCATCCAACACAATCAGGAAATCCACAAACCAGAATTGGATATGTCAAAATCCGACCTTCTCAGTAAAAAGACTGAAATGAATATGAGACATACACCACATAGGACATACTTCTTGAAGCCAAACTTGATTTAATTAATACCAGCAAAATTACACCGAGGAAGATCAATGTTGACACAGTTAATACAAGTGCCGATTTATGAGCAGCATACAAGGTTCTCAGAGAAATAGAGAAGAAAATGAAACCTGGTTGAAGAGAGGCCTGATTAAGGGAAGCTTCAGCGAAGGTGCGGACCTCGTGGTTGGGGTCGAGAGTGGCGGACAAGCAGTTGAGCAGCCATTGCTGATCTTGATCAATTACATTCGCCATTTCCAACACTAGATACCTAATACTACTACCAATAATATAAGTACATCGCTTTCTTTTCCTTCGAGTTTTCCCGCTTTGTAGTGAAAATCGGAGAGGCGTGAAGGGAGGGATTTTGAAGCGGGTGGGGAATTAAATAAGCGGGGCGATGTCGGGCGCCGAGTGAAGCAGTGGCAGAAATGAAATTTTACCAATTTGGCGCTGCGTCCACGGGTTGTAACTTGTGTTTCAAAGTCTTTTACTAGGGTTTTCACTTTTTAGTTTTACCATTTTGGTGCTGCACGGAAATGGTTGATGTAAAAAATAAAAAATAAAAAAGGTTAAATTAAATTAAATTAATTTTTTTAAAAAAAAATTAGAAAAAAAAAAAATTGGCATTGAGGAAAGAATGTATATATGTGTTTAGGGTGAAATTTCGATTAAAATTCAGCATGGATTGCTAGTAATTTAAGTAGGGCTAGCTAATTAAAAATTGAGCCAGCTGAGAGCATCACCTAGTTGGCTAGTTGGCTAGTTGGTGAGCTTAAGTCATCAGGTTATATGGAAGTTAATATATTTTGCCGAGGATATTTTTGTTTGTTTTCACAGTTTTTACATAGAGTTGTGATTAGATAACCACTTATAATCACAACTCCTGTAAAAATGGTCAGATGGGGAGGGAGCCCAATTGGGCCAATTCCATATGTTAGACTCTAGAGTATTGATCTAGGCAAGGTGGATATTTTGGATTTGTGGATTTGTTGAAGAGTGATGGGATCAATCCCCAGCAGTGTATGTAAACTCAACTCTTAGCTATAGTAGATGGCAGAAACAATAAAATCTTCCTCCATCAGATTATGCAACCCAACGCCATAATAGCTCCATCGTCCATTTGTGAACAGTATCACACCACATGCGGCGTGATACTGTTCACAGATATATCTTATATTTTATTATTTTTTCTTACTTTTTCTCACTCTCTCGAAGCTTCTTGTTCTTTCTTTGCGCACATTTTCTTGCTTGTTCTTTGGCGTTCTCTCTCTCAATCGATCATGCTTGGAGGATGGGTATGATGGCGACCGAGAAGAGGACCACCAACGTCGAATCGCTCGGCGTCAATGAAGCCTCGCTTCCCTAACCCAACCCCACCGGCGGTGACGATAAAGGCCCAGCAAGCGAAGAAACTCATGGCCAACACCACCAACGCAGCATTTCGCTGCGCTTGCAAGCCCCTCCTTCACAAGCTTGAGCAGAACCCGTGGGTCACCGTGTTCATCTTCGCCAAGAACTTCGTCCTCCTTGTGGTCCTCGTTGGCCTAATCCAATTGATCCGTAGACTCGCCGTGAAACCCAGCGACGCCGTTTCATATTGGGATTTGGGAGGATGGGTACGGGTTGCCAATTTTCTGGAAGTTTTTGAGTTAGGGTGTATGGGTTTGGATTGCCGATCTTTTGGAAGTTTCTGGGTTTGGGTTGCCGATCTTTTGGAGGTTTTTGGCGGTCTGGTGCGGTGGTTATGGTTGCCGGTTGTCCGGTTCGGCGGTTATGGTTGCTGGTTGTCTAGTGCGATGGTGGTGCGGTGGTGATGCCATGATGGTTGCCGGTTGTGTGTAGTCTGTGTGGTGTGTCTATGTGATAATTTTGGTTGATTTTGGTTGGTTGATAATGTTGTGGTGAGTTACCGTGGGTTGATTTTGATCTTGAAAGTGCAGGTCATTTGGTTGATGAAATGCTTGTGAGATGATTTCGGGTCTGTAGAGAGGAGTGGACATGAGGATTTAACAAAAATAATAAAAATAAATAAATAAATGATTATTTTAATAAAATAAATATAAATTTAGATAATCTGTTGGAGGATAGTTTTAAAAGTGGTTATGTAAACTAGCAAAAAGTGAGTTTGGTTATGGAAAATAGATTGAAATTTACATAAGCTGCTGGGGATTGTCTAAGGGGTGAATTTCTTGATATGTTTATGGGATTTATCAAGTCAGCCACTTGGAGATAAGGGGTATTCACAGGATTGGAATTGGGGGCAAGGGTTTGAAAGAGGGGAGAGATGGGATCCATGGAGAAGACCGTATGTTGATGTTTTGCCCATTAGAGATGGCCCAACAAGCGCATTTTTTCTACTACCTTATTGTTCTCCAGAATTCCTTTTCAAAGCCATGATGCATTAGAGCATCTCCGGTAGGTAAAGTTAAAGTAGTTACTCAAAAACTACAAATATCTACTTTAGTTACTTATTTTCTTAAAAACGCTCAAACAATATTTTTTATTCTACTCTTCATTTTCTTAAAATATTATTTTTCAATCTTTTTTTATTGATTTTTTTTCTTTTTCTCTCTCTCTAGTATCCGTCTCCATCTCCAACTCCCGACCCCCATTGATTTTCTTTCTCTCTCTCTCTCTCTCTCTCTCTCTCTCTCTCTCTCTCTCTCTCTCTCTCTCTCTCTCTCTCTCTCTCTCTCTCTCTCTCTCTCTCCCGTTTCCATTTCCATCTCCAACCCCCATTGCAGCTGAGCCACCCTCACCTCCCTGCAAGTTCATAAACCCCCAAGCCCCATGAGCGCAAGTCCTTCGAGCTCTCCAAGAAGATTTGGGCGGGTTATCCGTGTTTGAGGGCAGTGTTCGAAACGACAGCAGAGATGGGGTTTTCGGGTTTGTCGACGTTGGAGACGTGGATGAGCTTTGTGAGGGAGTTCATGGTGAAGATTGGGAGTGGGAAGCTAAAGGAGATGGAGGACAGGTGCAGGGTAGTGAGGCGGTAGAGAGGGAGAAAAAAATACTAATAATAATAATAAAATAAATAGATGAACAGTGAATAGACAATTCATGAAGTTAAGAAAAAAGTTGCAATAACTACTTTGTTGGAGGAATAAAAAAATAAAAAATAAAAAAGGAAAAAAGGAAAAATAGTCAAATTTGACTATTTTAATTAAAATAGCTCTCCTGCTGGAGACGCTCTAAAAGTGGCATTGAGGAAATAATGAATATGTCGCAAGTTTTTGGCTTTTTGGAGCTTCCATCCACAACAAATGTTGATTAGTGATCAACTTTCAACCCATTCCATGTAGTCAAAGGATAAGGATCCTCTCTATTTCATATTCTATCAATTTAGTGTAACAGTAAGGACATAGTTGTCTTTTTACATTTTTATAGAATGTGAAAAGACAACTACACCCTCACTTTTACACTAAATAGAGAGAATATCTCAATTTGAAATGGAAAGTATCTCTCAATTTAAAATGAAAAGGATCCAAATTCATAGCCAAAAGCCTTATCCATGTCCAATTTCAAGGTCATCATCCCTCTATTCTATTGCCCTTCTTATGTTTCATTTAGTGAAATATTTCATGGGCTAAAATTGTTTTGTCATGGATTGATTTATCTTAGAGGAAGGCATATTGGGTGGCAGAGAGATTTTTTGGAGCAGTGGTTTTAGCCGATTGGTTAGGATTTTTAAAATTATTTTATATTTGAAGTTGGAAATGCTATATTTTCAAAAGTAATAGCTATATCCTAATCTTAGAAAGTTATGTGTCAAAAGACCTGATCGCACTAAGTGCATTACTCCAGGAGAACGAAATCAACCTCCAAACAATATTTTTGCGTGATTCTATAGCATAGTGGAATATTTCGTTACTCTCAACTCTAAGCTTCTATTTTATTATTTATCTTATTGTTAATTTTTATATTAATATTATTTACTTATTGACAAAAATTTGTGACACCATCAATTTTTTTTACAACTTTTACTCTGAAACTTGAAAAAACAAAAATTGCATATTTTAATGACTTTCTATCATCTACGGGGGATCACTCAAAACAACTTGAAAGTATGTTTGGAAAAATTTTCAAAAACTCTTTTTGGTTTTCAAAAATTTCCAAACGAACTTTTAAGTGGTCACATACAATGTTAACATACTTTTTTTTTTTTTTTTTAAAAAAAAAAAAAAAAAAAAAAACTTTTCCCAAATTATAACACTTCTTAAAAAATAACAACTATAAACTTTTGGCGGCCCTACAGTGATCGCCATAAACTTTCAATGGCCCTACCGTAGCTGCTAAGAATGTTTGATAGCCCCACGTACATTACCCACTATAAATTATGAGCAGTGCTAGGGAGACCGGAGACGTAATATTGCTTCACCTGAGCATTACCCATAAATTATTAGTGGATGCCATGAACTTTTAGCAGCTGCAATGAATGTCTAGGCCATTCGATCAGTCTAATGATCACTCAATGGCCGTTGGGATTGTCTAACGTGTACACCGTGGTGGCTATCATAAGGCGGCCACCACCGTTAAGTGTAAACTACCATAGTTTTTATTTTTTATTTTTTAATTTATTTGGGGAACACTCTTTAATTTTTTTTTTTTTTTTTTTTTTTTTATTTTTAAAAAGTCTTCTCAAAATTTTACTAAAACATTTTGCAAGTAAACCATAAGTTCAACACTTATTTAAAATACGCCCCCGTCAATCAATTCTCAAATTTCAAAATTCTTTTCAAAACAACCTGTAAAAACTTTACCAAATCAACCCTCTCACTTTCTTCCAAGTGAAATGATATTTGCACAACATTATTGTGCACCAATCATTCATCTCCTTTCAAACATGTCACAATTGAAATACAAACCTGTAACGAAAAAAATAAAAGTGAAAACAAGGCTGAGTTGAATTGATTTGAGCCTTCCAACCAAAAAAAAAAACCAAACTCTTATTAGGCAAATAACACAATAACCAAATACAGAATGAAAAGTAGGCAACTTTTGTACCGCACATACAAGAACACACCAACAGCTAGAATTTTACAGGGTTTTAGAAGACAAGAAGAACTTTCACTCCCAATTTTTCCTAGTCTGATTAATGTGGTTGAAATCATAGGTTAATACCAGGCTCCCATCCATTCGTTTCACTGCAAACCTCTCAACCAAAACATAAAAACCAAATTTCCTCCATCCCCCCTTCCCTCCAAACTCCTCTACTCTGTTCAGTGTCACCTGCTTCTCTTCCCCCCCAACCCATCCAACCCTTTCCTGCTCCCACTTCATTCTCTCAACGACTAGTAAGCTCAACCCCGCACTTATTTCTCCTCCCCCTTCGCTGAAGCTCCTAAACCACATCACCCCATCAACCACATTTACATCCGCAGCTTCCCTTCCAGCAACCGAGACAACTTCTCTTTGAACGACAGCATCCACGGCCACAGCATTGTCATGGCTGTCATTATCATGTTCGCATGCGAACACCCGTTCCCATCTTTGTTCGAGCGTGATCTGGTAATACATTGATATCCTTATTTGATCTTTCAATGTTCCTTCCCTAATGAAGATGAAAGGAGAATACCACTTTCCTACAACCACCGGTTGAGAACTCTTGTGTGATAGCGGGAAGTTGAAGTCTGGAAGGCGACCGCGGAGGGCAGCGTCTACGCCTAGTGCGTCGTCACCTAACTGGAAATCGCGGGGAGTCGAGGTTTGCACTGTCCACCCTTTTCTTCCGAGGAACTTTGGAGGGAACCCATCTGGAGATAAGGGTTTGGCGACAAAACCGCCACGCTTTCGAAATATCTCAAATTGCTGGTCTACGTTCTTGGGATCCAAAGGTTTTGGTGGCACATCACGAACATAGCTGAAGCAGAAGCAGCTTCCCTTGTCCTCCTCCTTGGAATTTGCATACGCTTCCCTGCAAGACCATTTCGTAACATAAATTAGAATTTATTTATTTATATTAGTCATATACATTGGTATTTATAGAAAGTTTAGTGCCTAATCAAGAGTCAAATTCAAAATCTCTGTTTCCATACCGAAAAATGTTAAACAGCCACGTTAGCATTATTCTTCCATACCATATAATGTTAAATGCTTCTATCTTAAAAGTTTAAATTGATAAACCAAAAAAAAAAAAAAAAAAAAAAAGAAAAGAAAAAACATACAACTATTTATTTAATTGGAATTCTTACACCACTGTATATAATAAAGTTAATATTTATCGACTAGTTCCAGAGGGTGAGCTGTGGGCACTGGGCAGATCTAGCTCAAAACCCCCCGCCACCGTACCCCCCCCCAATCAAATATTAAAAAATAATTTAATAATTATTCTTCTAGCTTTTTGAGATATAAAATTGCTAATCAAATTTTAATGTTGAAGTTTTGTTAATATATTATATATGATATGATTAATCTATTTTATCTTACTTGTAAGATAAACCATTCTAAGTAAGATTTAATTAGTTGTGGACATGTCAAAAAAAAAGAAGAAAAAAGAGTAATATTTAATTAGTTGTGTATTAAAATTAACTGCACGACTAAAATCAACTTCTGATGATGATAGATATAACAATAAAATAACAAACTAAGAAGCACAAGATTAAGCGTAAGCATGTGAAATCTGGATATCATCAGCGATGATTGAGCTCATATCTAGCCAATATTTCTTTGCCCAACAGCTAGCTCTATAGTAGTTGTATCTCGGCCCTCGAGCTGTGATCTCTCGTGTAATTTCGAAGCCCTTAATTTCCTTAATTCTATGTCCAGTTGGTGCAACTCATATCACAAAAAAAAAAAAAAAAAAAATAGTTTTAAGGATAATTTCACAAAAATGTATCAAAATATACGTCATTTTGAGATAAGAGTACTGAACTAATAAATGTCTCAAACTGGGGTATACAAGTTTCCAAACATCTCACTTAAGAGTACTCCGTTAAGATTTATTGTTAAATCCTGCAAAATTTTCAAAAATACCCCTATGTTTTTTTTTTAAGTGAAATTATAAATTTTTTCAAAGATTCATGTATGAGTATTTTTACAAATTTCGTTAAATTTTGACTAATACCTAGATCCTAGCATTTTTTTTTTCATAAAAAAATATGGGTATTTTAGGTACTCTATTAGGATTTAACAGCAAATTCTAACAGAATATTTTTAAATGAGACGTTTAAAAACTTGTATACTCCAATTAGAGACGTTTGTTAGTTCAGTACCCTTATCTCAAAATGACGTATAATTCGATACCTTTTGTCAGTTTTGTGAAGTTATCCATTGTTTTTAAGACCCAAAATGCAAACTTCAAATTAACTTGTGTGCCTGATGTCATAGATGATAAAGCAGCCATGAATAGGAACTAGTGGGATATCGCAGAAAAGAAAAGAAATAATAAAACGATACATTCAGATAACAATAAAAGGCATACGTACCCTTTATGGCCCCCTCGCGTCTTTATTGCATAGCACCGATTGGAAGATAGTGGCTGATTAAGAACTGGAATGAAGGCAGCGTAAAAATGAGAAACATGTTGGTTCTCGCCAGCGCCTGTTGAGTACCGAAGCGTGAGCTTTTTGTTCTGAGGGAAAGGCAGGTCCCTGAGCTCATGACTCTTGCACAATCCGAAACAACAAGTAGCCTCGGCTTCTTCATCTAGGATGACCAAAATACCGGAATTTGGACCTTCAGGGGGTGGCAATGAGAGCGCGGAAGGAGACTTTTTGTACAGAGAAAGAGGTCTTGTCACATACATATTTCCTCTCAAGCTATCTTCACAATTTCTAGCCTGCTGCTTTGTTAATTATGTGTATGATTTGTATCATTGTACGTTTAATTATTTCAACTTTCATGTATATATTTATAAGAGATTAAAAAAATAATAAAAAATAGAACTCCCGCGTAGACATCTTAGACAAGTAATAGGGCTGCAAAGAGTTTAAAGTTGACCCGCATGCTAAACCGCGGGCAAGTTACGAAGAAATCAAATGGCTTGTCGTCTAGTGGGGTCGGGGTGCTTCAGCCGTGGTTGCCTTGGGGAATTGATTTGTGACACCTGTCTAAAGGATAGCGATTGACAAGTTCTGGATCAAGAATACTAATTAAAATATTTGATCGATCCTGACTATTATTTGTCCGAATTTAAAACATTTAAGCATTATTTAAGATGTTTGATCGATCGATCATGGCTATTATTTGTTTGAATTTAAAACATTTTGGCATTATTTGACCCTTTTAAGGATGAAAATACTATATATATATATATATATATATATATATATATATATATAATTTGGATATTAACTTTCATATTTTTTTTTATTTGTGTTATTAACTTTTGATTATACCTATCTCACGAGAATTCATAACAAAAAGTGTGAACAAAAAGAATAAATGATTTGTTGATGTTGACAGTTTGTTCATACCAAGAGCCATATTTCTTAAGACAATTTTTAATAATAGTAGCTTCTCCATATGTGTCATGGGTAAAAATAACCAAATCATCATCAAAGAGAATATGGTTTAATGGTGCACAAGATCAAATTATTTTGAAACCACAAAGACTACTACAAAGCAAGCGAGAAATAACTTCAGAAGCAATAATGAAAAGAAAATGAGATAATTGATCACATTCTCTGATACCCTTGATGGTGAAAATAAGCCAATGGGGGCTACCATCAAGTAAAGTCAAAAAGGAAGATGTTGAGATACATAATTGAATCCAGTTGATCCGAATCAGGTGAAGTTCAAGTTTACGAAGAATAGTCAACAGAAAATTCTATTCTATTTTATCAAAAGCCTTTTTTCATATCAATATTGACAGCTATTAGACCATCTCGGCGTCGTTTAGATTTGAGAGAATTAAGCATTTCGTGAGCCAAGATGAAGTTATCATGTATATTCTGATTAGGCATAAAAGCAGTCTGGAATGGAGAAATAAACTTGTTGAGAAGAGGCTTTAGCCTATTTGCAAGTAACTTGAAGATAATCTTATAAATAATATTGCAGAGACTGATATGACGATAGTGATGAACCGAGGAAGCTTCGAGCTTATTGGGAATCATAACAATAAAAGTATAGTGTTGCTCTTTGAGAAGGTGATTGTTCCTGAAAAAGTTTCAGACAACTTTGAGAACAATCAGTTTAATATAGTTCCAATATTTCATATAGAATAGAGTAGTAAAACCATCAAGTCCAGGAGCCCTAGAGGTACCTAGGCTAGCAAGAGCATTGTAAACCTCAGATTCAGTACGAATAGCATATAATATAAATTATCTTCAGTTGATATAGAGCAATCAAAGAGATTAAGAAGCTCTTCACTCAAAGAAGAATTGGATGAGGCAAATAAGTTCTTAAAATGGGAAATAAAACAGCCTCCAATACCAGTCCTATCAGTGATCCATTCATCAATGGAGGATTTTAGAAGATCAATAGCATTTCTTCTGCGACGAATAAGGATACTAGTATAAAAAAACCTAGTGTTGAGATCCTTACAAGTGAGCCAAATTTCTCTAGACTTACTCTTCTATAAAGATTCTTCTCGGAGAATATATTCATTCAAAAGAGATTTAAGATAAAGCTCAAAAGCTAAGTTGGTATAAGAAGATGGAGCTTGTTAAATCTGGTCAAGAAGCTGAAGAGTTGAATCTAATTTCCTTCCAACATTGCCAAAGTGATGTTTATCCAAAATTTTATAGCCTATTTAGTATTCTTGAGTTTACTAATCAAACAAAAAACTGGGGATATAATCCAGTGGTTTTTATAGAGCAAGCTTCATTAATGACTATACCACAAGTGGGATCTTTTGACCAAAATTCTTCAAAGCGGAAAGGGCGAGGGAAAAAGGGGGAGGTAAGAGTTGTGTCTAATATCAAAGAGTTGTGATTAAAAGTATGAGCCGGTAAATGGGTGATGGAAAATGAAAGGAATAGATGGATCTATTAGAGCATCTCTAGTAGTTCTGGTTAAAATAGCTACTGAAAAAGTACCAATATCTACTTTAACTACTCACTTTTTTAAAAACACTATAACAATACTCTTTATCCTACTCTTCATTTTATTTAAATATTATTTTTCAATCTTTTTTTATTGTTTTATTTTCTCTGTCTCTCTCTTCCATTTTCTACCGCATCCACCAGCACTTGCCCACCCACACTCAAGACCCAGAACCGGTACGATTGATGGTGGCTTCTCGAGCAACAGGTGTTGCTTCTTCTAGGCGACGAGAATGGCCCAATGTACGTGGAGGCCGGTGGGCAGGGGCACGCAGACGGCGTCGACATCTAGGTCGTCAAGGACGGCCTCGTTCAGCGCCGGAGCTTTGGGAGGCTCGATCGGACCTCGGCGTCAGCGCAGAGAGAGAGGCGTCGGCGTCAGCGTCGGACTTCGTCTTCTCTGGTGGGCGAGAGATTCTTCGGTGGGCAAGAGATAGGAGTGAGAGAAAGAGGGAAGAGAAAGAAAAAAAAAATAGTAGATATGTGAACTGTGAATAGTCAATAGTGGATATTCACTGTTCACGAAGTTTTGAAAAAAGTTGGAATAACTACTTTGTTATAGAGGAAGAAAAAGAGACAAAAATTGCCAAATTTAACTTTTTGGTTAAAATAGCTCTCCTGCTGGAGATGCTCTTAGCTTGAAGCAATACCCCGATCAAGCCTTTCTTTTATCAAACTTTGTCCTTGTCAATTATTTGACAAAGTGTAAGGGTTTACATAAAATCCCAAATCAATCATCCAAATTTTTCAGAAAATCCCAATAGATGGGTCTATTGGCTTGAAGCAGTGAACCATTATTATTAATAGTCGACTAAATGTAACAAATTAGACCGCAGCTATATGTTATTATGGCTGCATTCTCATCATTTATCTCTATTCACATCTTTTCTTCCAGGAAAAGATTCTCCCTCCACTTTTTTAGTTTCATAATTTAGTTTTTTTTTTTTCTTTTTTTGTTTTCTCTCGTATATACTTTTAAAAAAAAAACCGACGTGCGGAATTTGAGATTTCAAAGAGTTCAAAGTTGACCTGCTAAACTCTGTGCAAGTTACGAAGATAATTACTTGTCTTCCAAGGATGGGGTTCTCCAGCTGTGGTTGCCTTGTATGTGGACGACTCCATAATTGATTTGCGACACCTGTCTAAAGGATAGAGACTAACATGGTCCGGATCAGGAATAAGAGATTTGATCATGACTGTTATTTGTTTGAATTTTGAAACATTTTGGCATTATATAATTAGTATATATATATTTTTATGTGTATTATTAACTTTAATTGAGACTAGACTTAATATTTAATGATATTAATTAAAAAATATTCAAAACAATATATATAAGATGTGTATGAATTACACAATCGGTTATCTAAATCATATTTAACACTTCAACATTATAATTATTTTTGGCCATTTTAGTGGACAAGTCAACGTTAAATTTTTGTTATTTTAGACAGCAAAACAAAATTAATCCCTCCAAACCCTGATTCACGCTAGAAGATGGTCCTTGTCTCGTTTTTACTTTTTTTTTTTTTTTTTTTGGGAAAAGTACACATAACCCCCTCAAACTACCACATCATTGTCGATGTACCCCCCAAACTACCAATTGTGTCAATCTCCCCCCTTAAACTACCAGAAAATATCAATGTCCCCCTAATGACAAAAATGCCTTTCATAAAATTATTAAAATAAAATAAAAACTAATAAAAATTATTAAAAAAATATAAAATAACAAAAAATTATTCCAACAAAAAAATTAAAAATTAAAACTGTTTTTTATTATTTTTTTAAATAATAATTTTCAGTTTTTTTTTTCTTTTTTTTTTTTAAAAAAAAATTGTTCTTTTTTTTTTTAATTAAATAAAAACTGGTTTTTTTTTTTTTCATTTGTTTTATTTTTTTAAAATAAATAAATAAATTTCAGTTATTTTTTGTTTTTTCTTTAAAAAAAATTGTTCTTTTTTGTTTTTTAATTTAATAAAAACTGGTTTTTTTTTTTCATTTGTTTTATTTTTTTTTAAATAAATAAATTTCTGTTATTTTTTGTTTTTTTGTTTAAAAAAATTTGTTATTTTTCGTTTTTTAATTTAATAAAAACTGGTTTTTCTTTTTTTATTTTTTTCATTTGATTTTTTTGTAAAAAAAAAAAAATCAGTTATTTTTTGTTTACTTTTTTAAAAAAAAAATTAAAAATTTTGTTCTTTTTTTTTAAATATTTTTTTTTCGTTTTTTATTTAATTTAATTTAATTTTTAATTTTTAATTTTTGTAAGTTTTTTAGTTTTAGTTTTAATTTTTTTTGAATTTATGAGGACATTTTTGTCTTATTCAAAAAAAATTAGGGTCATTTTTGTCTTTTTTGTTGGTCTTAGGGGGAACATTGACATTTTCTGGTAGTTTAAAGGGGGAGATTGACACAATTGGTAGTTTAGGGGGTACATTAACAATTGAATGGTAGTTTGAGGGGGTTATGTGTATTTTTCCCTTTTTTTTTTTTTAATCAAACATGAAAAAGAGGAAAAAGTAAGGATTACAAACGAAGATTTTTACCGCTCCTTAACAAGATAGATGAAATGAAATGTGAAATAGTGAGAATGCTTCCAAACACAAGGTGAGAAGTGGCCCATCCAACAACAAGGTGTGCATCAATATTAGCACATTTAAAAAGTTTAAGAGCACTCCAAACATTTATAAAATGTAATTGAACCAAAGAGTCAAAATAATTGGTGCGGAGATTCAATCTAAGAAAAACAAAGGATCCTTTAAAGTTATAATAGTGAGGAGAGAATCTCTTTTAATGATCAGAGGTGAGTAACTGAATGAGACAACCAATCTATAAGCCAAAAGTGCTGCATGAGCTTCACCCATCAAGTCATCCATAGGAGGTAATTTCAGAGTATTGATTGCCAAGAATTTTTCAGAGAGATATCGGAGAACTGCTGCAACAACCGCAAATGAATGACAAATGGCCAAATCAAAATTGACTTTAAAAGAACATAAGGGGGAGGCTCCCAATCAATCAAGATACCATGCTGCCAAGCCAGCAAGTGATGTTGAGTGGTGGCCCTAATGCATTTAAGAGTGTTGAGGGGTACAGGGGATATAGCCTCATGAATAAATTTATTTTTAACAAACTAGATCTAATCCATTAATATCAAAGCAAAAATTTGAAAACTATGCACATCTTTTATCGGGATTCCAAGAGAGAAATGAGCCCGAAACAAAACCTTGATCCAACCAATAGAAGGCCACATATGCGAGAAAGACACTGTGTGCAAAGGCCAGTGAGATTGTTACCACATAATTCTAGAGAAAGGACAACTCAAGAAGAGGTATTGTAGAGACTCCATTGAGAGTTGGCAAAGAGGGCAACAAAGCATTTCTGAGTCTTATTGAGGTAAAAATATGAAAATATTAGGTCTAGTAGGCAAGATATTCCAACCTAAATTTTACAAAAAAAATGTTTTAGTCTAAATTGAATCTTAAAACTCCACAGCAACTTCTAGTCTGAAGGGCACAGGGGGAAGATATGGGAACTGGATCCCGGCCATTTTGGCCAGATCCGGCCGGATTAGTGGCCAGATCCGGTCAGATCAGGCAGGATTTCGGCTGGTTTCTGACCATGGCCGGATTCCGGCCAGATTTTGCCGGAATCTGTTCTGCCGGCATCCAGCGACGGTGGCCGAATGTCGCTGGATTCTGGCACCGGAATGATGCCGGATTCCGGTGCCGCCTGGTTTCGAACGACCGACTATTGCAGGATTCGGATAGTCAGATATCAAACGTACGTGCAATGACAAAATATATAATTTCGGAAAACGATTTAAGGTTTTTCCAAAAATTAAAGAAGTTTTTTCGGTCAAATTGAAAATGGTTTTCATTAACCATTATTTTCGCCTCTACCAAACACTATAAAATACTGAAATCATTTTCGCCGAAACAAACCGAGTATTAACAAACCGAGTACTAACAGAAAATGTGCCAGTTGGGGAAGGGTCCAAGACCATCGATCTCGTTGTGACTTGTGATGCCTTAAAAGGGCATTTGGCAAATATACTATTTTCGTCTTCACCATAAAAAAACACTCTCTACTACCATTTATTGTCTTAATCCTTCGCACACCTTTTCTTCCTTCTCGTTTATGGCCAATAAACTTGAGAATTCTGATCCTATGCAAGCATTTCATCTACCCTCGACAAGTTTTAGAAGACAGATTAATGTCACAAAACAACTGTAGATACATGAAGTTCACTGTCTCTTCTTCTCAAACAAGCAATTACATCAAAGAGGGGGAAGAATCGCACCATCTTCCTGTTCTTTACATACTGCTCACAATTCTTTCACTAATACAATCAAATTTAAGTGAACAAAGCAGCAATAGTTCTCATTCCCATTTGCTCCTAATCTGATGAGCATGCTTGAAATCATAGCTTAGCACCAAGGTCCCATCCAGTCGCTTCAATACAAACCTCTCAACCAAAACATAACAACCAAATTTCTTCCACCCACCTATCCCACCAAACTCCTCTACTCTCTTTACCCTCACTTCCTTTCCATCTCCCCCAATCCACCCTGCCCTTTTCTGCTCCCACTTCATTCTCTCAACTATTTCTACACTTAACGCCACACAAGTTTCTTCTCCTGCGTTGCCATAACTCCTAAACCACACCAACCTATCACCCACATTTCTGTCATCAAGAACAGCTTCCCTTCCAGCAACCGTGACCACTTCTCCTTGGACAAGAGCATCCACCACCACAGCGTTGCCTTGACTATCGTTATTCTCACTTGCAAATATTTGTTCCCATTTTTGCTCCAGCGCCATCTCGTAATATATCAAGTTACTCATTTGATCCCTCAATGTTTTTGGTGTTACTTCCCTAATAAACATGAAAGGACAATACCATTTTCCCACTACCACAGGTTGGGAGCTCCTGTTTGATAATGGGAAGGTGAATTCTGGTAGGTGGGCACGGAGGGTAGTGTCAAGCCCTTGTGCTTCGCCCAACTCGAAATCAGGGGATGTTGAGGCCCGCAATTTCCACCCTTTGTTCCCCAAAATGAATGGAGGAAATCCATCTGGAGCTATGGATTTGGCAGTAAAACCACCCCAATTATTGATGATTCCCCCTTTTAGACGGATCTCAAATTGCTGATTTTCGTTAGTGGGATCCAAAGGTTGTGGTGGTACATCGCAGGAGTATCCGCTGAAACAGCAGCTGGTCTCATCCTCCTCATTTGAACCTGTGTACGCTTCCCTAGAAAAAAGAAAAGAAAAGAAAAGATTTTTGAGTATGAATCAGTCACCTGGGCAATCATATAATGCCAAAATAACTGTGGTTTGTGATAATAAGCATACCCTTTATGCTTCCCGTATGGCTGTACCGCATAGTAGAGATTGGAAGACAGTGGCTGATTAAGGACTGGAATGAAGACAATATTCTGAAAATGAGTAGTTTTGGAATAGTAGAAGCCTGTTGAGTATCGATGTTCAAGGCTCTTGTTCTGAGGAATAGGAAGGTCCTTGATTTCACTACTCTTACTCAATCCGAAACAACAAGTAGGCTCCGATCCTTCATCTTGGATGACCAGAATACCAGAACTCGGACCCTCCGGTGGAGGGGAGGAGAAGGCGTCAGGAAACCTTCTGTAAATTGAAAGAGGTCTTGTCACATACATTTTCTCGATCTGCTCTAGCCTCTACCACAAATTTTTTTTGCTTTGTGTAGTTTCTGTATGAGCAGCACTCTTGCTGAGTTATATACGAATGTTGATTTCGAGGAAGAGTTTGACAAGTCAATGGGGTTTTTTTTGTTTTTGTTTTCCATAGTAGCCAATCAGTTGTTTTTCATTGTTTGTCCGCTGACATGGTGGGGTTGTTTGGCAAGAACGGGACAATACACAGCAGTGCGTCTTACTGTTCAGATTTTTTTATTTTTTATTTTATTTTTTCACTTTTTTATATTCTTTTTACTACGCCAAACATCAAAACATTCGCACATTTTTACTTTTTACATCACATCAATACTTTTTTATTATTATTCAAATAAAAAAAATTACTACAATACAAATTTGTTTTACTCTTTTATACAATTTTTTTTTTTACTTTATATCACATCATCACTTTTTACTAATTTTAAAATTAACAACTCACTCCTCTGTTATGTACCTGTCTTTGCCACACAAGATCGGTATTAAAGCGAGGAAGAACTTCGACCAAGGATGGACAAAGTACAACTTGTCATTTGTCTTTTCCGCCAAGCACTTGGGTGGTTGGTGGTCATTCCCGTCGCTGCCTAAACTACGCACCGATTAAAGGGGAGCCATGGCCTCTTTGATTTTTAACTTTTCTTTTATTTTTTTATTTTTTTTATGAAGTTAAATATATTTATATTTTTTACTTAAAAATTAGGCTTGACCTTATCAAAATTAGATTTGATATTCATTTACGAGGAATACAAAAGTTTCTTCTAGTTTCTTTCTGGAGTTCTTCGATACTGATATAGCACCTTGTATTTTTTAATAAAAATATGAGAGAGAAATCAGGTTGTAGTTTTTCTTTATTAAAAATACGGTGTCATGTCAACATAGAATGACCCTAGCATAAGCTCTAACATTTATCTTTATTTATATTTTACCCCTTCCAAATAAAATTTTTTGGTTCTATCCTTGCTAGTGAATTCGTGTTCTCTCTCTTTGTTTGATGTGTCAAGTTGAGGTGGCACTTCCGTACATATACAAAGCTTTTTTCTTTTTCTTTTATTATTATTATTATTATTATTATTATTATTATTTTTTGAAAAAAAAAAATGTAAGATTAGTTCATGTGATTAACTTAATTTACAAATCGCTTTAAGTAGTATCAAAGTGAATTTAGAGATCTTTGAGGCATATTAAAAAAACAATTTAGTCATTCGAGTCAAATTTCGTTAAAAACATTTGACGAATTCTGTTTGATGCCACATCAGCGCCTATCAAATGACGACACGTGTCACTCTTAACAAAAAAAATATTTTTTTTATTTTTTATTTTTTTAAAAATAAAAAATGAAAGAGGTGGGGGCTGGCACACCCATTTCCTTTTTTTCTTTTCTTTTCTTTTTTTTTTTTAACTTTTTTTTAAAAAGAAAAAATATTTTTTTAGTTTAATATATTTATATTTTTATATGAAGAGTGATATGTGCCGGCAGTTGATTGGCACTGACGTGACACTTAATAAAATTCACCAAATGTTGTAATGGAGGTAGACTCGATAGACTAAATTATTTTTTTGGCATATTTCAATAACTTTTGAATTTATTTTGATACTATAATAAGCGATTTGTAAATTTGATTAACTAAATAGATTGATTTTACAATTTTTTTTTTCTTTTTGCTTTTTCTTTTTTCAAGCATAATTGTACTTTTATTAGAAATGTTTTGCAACGTACTTTTGGGAATTTCAATTCAGAGTTTCAAGGTATTCAAATCAACAATAAAAAGAGATTCTACCATATTGAAAGAGCACTCACATTTCACATTATTTGTCTTTACCTACTTAGTCGTGTACTCACAATTCCTCGTCGTTAGACAATTTGATCCATAGAGATTTGAGTTGTGGAGTATTTTTGGATCCAACTTCGAACTTTACTCGGATGCAATCAGGTTGGGTTGGATGGCCAACGAGCCCTTTTGCATGGCCTATTATTTATGTAAATATTTGAGAACAAGTGTAGATGTGTGTTGAGGGAGAAGTGATAAAATTACAACTTTTGTATAACTATCTTACAACTCCAAAATATACTTTGTAGAACTCACATTAATATGTCTTGTGCATGAATTACTTCCTTAGTTGAGAACAATTTTTTATTTGGGCACACACACGTTCTGTAACAACCCACCCCTAATGACACAATATTGTTCGTTTTTTGCTACCCCAAATCAGACTTCCTAGGAGGTCACCCATCCTGGGATTACTCTCGCAAAAGCACGCTTAACTGCAGAGTTCTAATAGGTTCATCGCCATCACAGTTTTAAAACGCATTGTGTCATAAATAGTGCATTTATATATATAAGTACATCCTCATTTCCAAGCGATATGAGACGTCATACGTTCATAATGAATTAGGAAAGTCAAGCTCAACACTCACATCAATTTGATGGATTAACGGCTATTAGAGTACTATAGCTTGCATCCAAATCAATAAGTGCACGATTCTCATATTAGAGAATAAGATGTAAGAACTAATAATTTAGAAAGAAGATGAGAATAAAAAAAAGATACAGAATTAAAATGTTTTCATCTATTACCTATATCTATATGTAAAAACGTTTTGTTTAGCTACATATTTTTCGATTTCATTTTATTGTATACAAGACTTTATTTATAGAGAAATAATTTTATTTTATTATATACAAGACTCTATTTATAGAGAAAGAGTCTGAATATTACAAGTCTCATACTTTTACATTAACAATAATACATTTAATTTATCATCTTGTAACACTTGTATCTTGAGTTATTATAATTATTGTCTTAATACGCCTCCGCAACCCCAACGGTAGTTCACAGACGTTGAGGTTTGGTCTTGAGCATCAAAGGATTAGAAAAAAGAAAAGAAAAGGCTATTATGGCATGATTTAGAACATCGGTTTTTATGACCGAACCTTGAACTTCGGCAATTCTGTCCGACATCGGCTACTATAGCCAGGACTTGGATATCGACGACTTTAGTCGGCATCGGTTACTATAGCCAGAATTTGAACATCGACAACTTTGGTCGAACGCGATTACTATGGCCAAAATTGGGTCAACTATGAGCATAAAACATATTTGGGCATATTATTTTTTTTTCTTTCAATAAGAGCGAATTCGGTGGGTGGTATTTGTAGGTAGAGGAAACAATAGCAGGGTAGCATATCATCTTGCCAAATAAAGAGACTCACGTGGGTATGGGAAGAGAAATAACTTGGGCACATAATAAGAAAATTTTAAAAGATGAGAAACCCAAGAAAAAAAAAATGGCACACAATGGATATTTGTGGGTATTTTGATTTTGGTTATGATTGAAGATGTAAAAGGATGAGTGAACCAAAAAAGAAGAAGATTGGCACATGATTGAATACTAGCATTAGCCTATAACTCTGATACTATATAAGAACTAATAATATAGGAAAAAGATGAGAACAAGAAAAAAAGACAGAATTAAGGTATTTCGGCATATGACCTATATCCACACGTTAAAGCGTTTTGTTTAGGTACATGTTTATTTGATTTGATTTGATTGTATACAAAATTCTATTTATAGAGAAATAATCTGGATGTTACAAATCTCTTATACTTTTACATTAACAATAATAAATCTAATTTATCATCTTGTAACTCTTGTTTATTGAGTTATTCTAACTCTTGTCTCAATTGATATGGTTTGGGTACACGCGCCGTTACTCCGGTGATGCTGCCTCCCTACTCCACTGCCGGCAACTTTTTAGGATTTTCTGCCTTTGTGTCGTGTATTTCTTATGTTACTATGTACAGTTTGCCTATGTGTGACTCAAATTTTATTGAAATTTTTATTGTAAAGGAGGCTTAATTGTAATTCTAGTGAGATTTGAGATTCTGCTTAGACAGCTGTTTTTAAGTCTGATCCTTCTGACATAGAGTGTGAGGAGTATGTCCCTCATTTATAATCTTGTATGCCCGCTTTTTAGTATCAATGGTTAGCACATGCTAAATCCCTTAAAAAAGATATTACAGTCCCGCAGTGGGATGCTCGACGGTTTTAAGATGCAGTAGGAAAGTGTCCAACAGTACGTGTTCAACGATGCTATGCTACAACAATAATATGAAAGAAATGCTTCATGAATTTTGGTAAACGATATTTAAGATGGTAACCCCAACAAATACGTAGAAAATGAGAAAATTAAAAAATAAGGGAGAGATTACATGACCCGAAGATTGCCGGGCAAGACCCACTATGATGAATCTATGATTATTGCAGGGAACAGAGAAGGTGGGAGAGAGAGAGAGTGTTGGAAATGGTTAGATTTGGTTGACTATGCAAATTGCAAGCGACTAAGGAAGGAGTTACTGGTGCTTAGCAGGTGGTGAGAGAGAGGGGAAAGAAGCAAAAAAAGAAAAGAAGACGGATTGATCTCATGAAACAACTCTAAATATATATACATATAGTTCATTGTCTGTTCTTCTCAAACAAGCAATTATATCAAAGAGGGGGAAAAATCGCACCATCTTCCTGTTCTTTACACATTGCTCACAATTCTTTCACTAACACAATCAAATTTAATTAAAAGAGCAGCAATAGTTCTCATTCCCATTTGCTCCTAATCTGATGAGTATGCTTGAAATCATAGCTTAGTACCAAGGTCCCATCCAGTCGCTTCAATACAAACCTCTCAACCAAAACATAACAACCAAATTTCTTCCACCCACCAATCCCACCAAATTCCTCTACTCTCTTTACCCTCACTTCCTTTCCATCCCCCCCAACCCACCCTGCCCTTTTCTGCTCCCACCTCATTCTCTCAACTATTACTTCACTTAACGCCACACAAGTTTCTTCTCCCGCGTTGCCATTACTCCTAAACCACACCAACCTATCACCCACGTTTCGTTCTTCTAGTACAGCTTCCCTTCCAGCAACTGTGACCACTTCTGTTTGGACAAGAGCATCCACCACCACAGCGTTGCCTTGACTATCGTTATTCTCACTTGCAAATATTTGTTCCCATTTTTGCTCCAGCGCCATCCCGTAATATATCAAGTTACTCATTGCATCCTTCAATGTTTTCCGTGTTCCTTCCCTAATAAACATGAAGGGACAATACCATTTTCCTACTACCACAGGTTTGGAGTTCCTGTCTGATAACGGGAAGGTGAATTCTGGTAGGTGGGCACGGAGGGTAGTGTCAAGGCCTTGTGCTTCACCCAACTCGAAATCAGGGGATGTTGAGGCACGCACTTTCCACCTTTTTCTCCCCAAAATAAATGGAGGAAATCCATCTGGAGCTACGGATTTGGCAGTAAAACCACCCGAAGTATTGATGATTCCTCCTTTAAGACGGATCTCAAATTGCTGATTCACGTTAGTGGGATCCAAAGGTTGTGGTGGTACATCGCAGGCGTATCCGCCGAAACAGCAGGTGGTCTCATCCTCCTCCACTGAACTTGTGTACGCTTCCCTACAAAAAGATTCGAGTATGAATTAGGCACCTGGGCAATCATATAATGCTAAAATAACTGTGGTTTAATTGTGAACTGTGATAATATATGCATACCCTTTATGCTTCCTGCATTTTATCGCATAGTAGAGGTTGGAAGACAGGGGCTGGTTAAGGACTGGAATGAAGATCATATTCTGAAAATGAAGAACTTGGGTAGGTCCGAAGCCTGTTGTGTATCGATGCTGCAGGCTCTTGTTCTGAGGAAAAGGAAGGTCCTTGATGTCACTACTCTTACACAATCCGAAACAAGAAGTAGGCTCCGATCCTTCATCTTGGATGACCAGAATACCAGAACTCGGACCCTCCGGTGGAGGCGAGGAGAGGGCGTCAGGAAACCTTCTGTACATTGAAAGAGGTCTTGTCACATACATTTTCTCTGCTCTACCACAATTTATTGCTTTCTAGTTTCTGTATGAGAAATTAAGTAGAGCGCTCTTGCTTAGTTATATACAAGTGCTGCGCTAATATATTATTATTTGTGTGCATAATTGTTCATAGTAGCTCAAAGTTGACCGCTGGCATAGTACTAAACCGAGGAAGAACTTTGACATGGTAGTAATGAGAGCCTCGTCATCTCGCGCGCGCACACACACAGACTCAGTCAGTCAAAAGTCTCTCAGTTGATTCTTTCGTGTGTCAAAAATTGACCGAATAAATTATTTGTGACAGATACTTTACCGTTATTTTAAGGACCGAGTGCTGCCGTCTTGTTTGAAATTGTGTTAAAAATTTTAAAAAGTACTTTTACTGTATACAAAATTTGTAGTTTTACTTTTGGCTTTGAAAAGGTCAAAACCTTTGTTTTAAGAACAAATTTAAAAATAAGGCGTTTTTTATAAAGGTACTTTACACTTTTTTTTCTATAGATAAGAATTCTATTTCTCAGATTCTAAGTAAATTTAAGATTGATGTGTTATTTTCAAGGAAAATAAAAAGAATAGTTACTCTTATGAATAATAATAAAAAAGAAATCGAACAGTAGAATAGAACTTCCATTAAAGTGACCTATTCCGCATATCAAATATTTCCTAAACTCTTTTTGTTTGTGTTGCCCAGTAGACAGAAGCAAACACATCAGGCATTTAATCTGAGCTACTTGTTATTAACATTTACCAGATTAACATAAACTACGAACAGAAGAGACTAAAGACAGGGACTGACTCCCTTCTAAAAGGCATAAAAAACAGAATTAAGAATTTGACATTTGCTCTTCACAAAAAGATAACTTTTTCTGTCAAGAATTTGACATTTGCTCATCATATATCAGGTTTTGAACATAAAATCATCTTCATCCTTCTTCCTTGCACTTCCCCAGCTAGTATGCTGCTTGAAAATCCATCGCCAACCCTTAATACTTTTCCTGCCCCTTTTGATCCCTCTCTCATTCACCGTGATTCTACAGGAACCCCGATTACTGAAACTCCCATCCCCAGTGAAATTCCCAAACGAACCTCCACATTCATGCGCCCTTTTTGGTCCCTCTCTCATGCTACCAAAAGCTGAGTCTGGATCTGGTAACACAGCCATTTTCGCAGCAGAGAACTCCTGCTTTGATTCCGATGAGTAATCAAGCTTCAAGTCAATAAAGCCCGAATCATCTATACCGTTGAAATCACTCTCTTTGAGTGAGAAAACACGTCTATCATGCTCCAGAAGACTACCCTTCTTCACACCCTTGGGATCAGCACCTTTTTCAGATTCCAGTTGACTATCTTTCTTTTCACCATCAAAGCCACTTTTTCTTGGCTCTGCCTCACTGAACCCACTTCTTCTCCCTGAATCTAAAAATAGGCCGCCATTGACACCAGAACTCCTGGCTGCAGAAATAGAACTCCTGGCACCTGATACAACCAAGTGATCCCCACCATCCTCTGACCCAAACAACCAACCGCCCCTGAAACTACAGAGAGACCTGGACCGAGACACACCCATGTAATCAACCATCCACAGATCACTTTTCTCATCACACCCACCACCAACACTCGATCTCTCACAATTCTTCTCTCTTTTCTTCCTAAACAATCTCCCAATTCTCCAAAACCCACTTTTTTTAATCTCAACGCAGCTACTGCTGCTCCTCTTGAGCAGAACAACTTCCTCTGCTTTGTCTTGGGCTTTTGGCTTGGAATGTGATTGTGAAACTTCGTGCCTTTCATTCTCTATTAGGAAAGAGACCCGACCGACACTTCCCACCTCGACAGTGCATGAATTGCGAGTGGAAGAGATCTCAGAGCAAGAGCAGGAAGAGAGACGCTGCTCTCCACAGTCAGAGCAGACCAGCTTGATCAGGCGGTCTTTAAGACAATAAGCGCATATTCCACCAGAGGATGAAGATGGGTGCTTCTTGCATGGAAGATCCGATGAAGAAGAATAATACTCCATGTCGTTGTTGTTGAATGCTTCCACAGCTTTGCCTCTCTCCTTCATTGCTCTCTTCAATCTTGAAATGAACAAGCGGCAAAGTTGCGTGAGGTAAAAAAGCCTATGATCAGTACCAGAAAGATCGATGATCAAATTCTTTGCTTCAAAAATGGTGAAGCTATAACTGAGAGGAAACAAACTGTGAATATTTTAGATTTCAAGAGTCAAGGTGCTGTGACATCTGGAGTGATAGAAGGCACGGAGGCGTCACCTTTACGTTTTCTTTCACAAAACAGTGTTAGGAAGAAAAAAGAGTGACGCAAGAAAGCACTACCTCCCCAAGGCATTATTGTGTGTAGGGAAGGGAAGGCAACAGCAAATGGAGTAAATCAGTGAACAAACTTATTCATATATTCCAGTACTGCATGCATCTGTACCATCAATGCCACTCTCCAATAAAACTCCCTCTCTAATTATTTAGAGCAAAAAAAGACTCCCACATAATTAAAGGGAAAAAAGAAAAGGAAAAGAGAAGAAAAGAAAAGGAAGAAACCCCACCATCAACGATGTCTAGATTGTCCGGTCTTATTAGTCCATCAATCTGTCATCTGTTTCGGACATCTTTGTCAAAATTTTACAGGATTTTCTCGATCTCTTCCCTTTGACTTTTCCAAACAAAATGACATAAATCCTCCTCTCTCATCAATCATTTATGTAGAAAAGAAATACTCCTCTCATTCCCGAACTGCAATTATAATCGAGTCTCTCAGATTTTCTTCTTGAATTAGTGGGATATGAACGTAAAGTAACCACCCATCAGAGTGGCATAAGTGAAGGCACATCTGAATTTGCCCACTTTCTTTGAACACTGTATCATCATTTAGTGAGACAAAACAATCTTAAACAATGTCTGTTTCCCCGTAGATCTCGAGCACGTGTCCCACCGACAAAGCTATTTTGTCGGCCCCACAGTTTAGACTAAACGATCACTGGCGTCCTTTTCCGTAACGCTTTTGGAGGAAATTGCGGTTCAGATTTGCTAGGCTGCATTGACAATCATGGTGGGGAGGGGCTCCGTAGAACCTAAGGCATGGATGGTGCTCCCTATCCATCCTAGGATGCTAATCAAGGTCTCAAAGTCTCAATCTGGGATATGATTGACGACATGTGTCACGTTGTTCCAAAAGCAGATGAGATGGGCTTTGACGTGCCGTAGTGTACTAATAAACTGGGCTCGTAGACTCATAGTTCTGCGCACTGACTTTTCCCCATTTCAAATTTGTGGGACCTTTTTTACACTCAGTGGCTGCTCACATCTATCTTCCTTACCCTCTTGTTACGTGGCATTTCCATGATTGGACTAAACCAAAGTGGTCTTATGCCATTGGTGGGGCATAACCTTCTGAGTGAGAGAGAGCATCATCTACACGCAACATTTTGTACAAATTCCAAACCAATTTAGTTAATCTCAAACTCAAAAATATATCTTTCTCTCCATCAATATGTTTGATATACTTATTAAATGTAAAATTACAAGAATTTTGTAAAAAATTTGTATTTATTTTGTATTAGGGTGACATAATTTTTAGTTAAAATAGGATCTTTATAGATGATGAGGCACAATCTATGTATATTGGATGTAGCACGGCAGGGCCGGTAATTTTGACTTGATTCAAGAGTTTGATATGCACCTAACATAAGATTAAGTAATTAACGTGTTAAGATTAAAGAACCTGATTCATTTAATTAAATGAGTTGAATTATGATTGATTTAATTACATGATATTATATTCATGCTTCGACACGACACGAACCCAACACGAAATTAGCGAATTAGAATTAAGCGGTCTGACTCATTTAATTAAATAAGCCGGATTAAGGTTAAACTATATAGTCTTATACACGTCTTGACACGACCCGAACTTATCAATTATAAAATCTTAATTTTGATTGAATCGTATTTTAATGTCGTATTAAATTATTAATAGTTTAAAAAACTATAAAGTTTAATTATTTTATTAAGTCTAATATGACTAAAATTTAATTCAAAAGAAAAGGTAGAAAACGGGCAGAGACACGTCTGGGTTTGAGACATAATGGCTAAGTTGCACGCAACACGCATGCAAAATCCCTATGCATCATTGGGGGACATAAACAATTGTTAAGAGGGAATGTTATGTATTAATTTACTAAATTTAAAAATGGTGACAATTATGGTGTTCCATGGGTCTGTGCTCGCTAATAATTTTGTTGCTTTGTAGTAATTGACAAGTTCAAAATGTTCCGGGATTATATAAGGTTATGCAATTCTATATGGCATTGCCTCATCAAATACGATGGAATTTATTCATGATTAACTACAGCTTATTTATAAGCATGTTTCTTGTCTGACGTGCACTTCCCTGGGACCCCCTTTGCAGTCAAATGGCATAAATGTTCCCACTGTTCAGATCAAACCCACCATACCCCCCGAATGCGTAATGGTAATGCCCATTTTTATATCACACTTTTAGACCTTCAATCGGCCATGCTCAGCTAGAATTTGGATCGGAATTAGTTACAATTTCTTGTTCCGATCGTAGTTTGTTCAGACTGTAATTATAAGACGAGACCCACCCGAGACTTATTCCTACATTTGATCCCCCCATTGATAACCTCTTATTTCCCTCGTCCAATCGCACTTCAATTATAAAGAATTTCGTTCCGTTAAGTTTTGTTCAATCCCAACTTGACTTTAATCGTTTGCGCATAAATAAACTCACTTGGAAATGACCTTGAATCAGCCATGCTTGAGTAGAATTTGGATCGGGATTAGTTGCAATCTCTTGTTTGGATCGTAGTTTGCCCGACTGCAATTGCGAGAGGTTGTTAATGAGACCGAACAAAAGACTTATTCCGACACTTAAGCCCAATCAATAACCTCTCTCAATTGCTTGTCGAATTACACTGCAATTATAAGAAATCTCAGGTCCGTAAGATTTTGTTTAATCCCAACTTACATACAGGCAATTCATATATATCTTGCTTGTTTGAATAGTCTCAGTTGTGTATATGTTTTTGTAATATACAACTAAGCGATAATCCTCTTATTTCTCTAAACATAGAATACTGCTAATGCTGGGGGCATAAAAGGAGGGCCGAAATTTGTTTTGGAGCTGGAATAGAGTAAATCCTACCACCTTTAACTCATATTTATTTTTGAAAAATGAGACCTACCATTCTTTTAAAGCTCACTGATAGTTGATAGAGTAAATCCATTATTTATTTATTTTTTCTCTCATGCATTACACACAATTTTTATTTTGAAAAATATTATTTAAAATAAATAGTAATAGTTGATAGTTAAAATTGTGAAGTTATTGTGAGTGCTTTAAAAAAGTGGGTGGTTAAAATAAAGAAAAGTAATTTTTAGTTATTTTGGCTGGTAAAATTTGATAAGGCTACTAAAAGAATGGTCTAATAGATTATCCATCTCACTCTCTACTTCCTTTAAATATTATTTTTCAATGTATTTTTTATTATAAAGTTGACTAAAATGTGCTACAGTAAACTTCGTATATGAGAGTTCACTGTAGCATAATGAATGAAGATACTCTATTTTGATGCATCTGCAGGAAGGATAAAGTGACTCATAATAACTTTATTTAATTATTATGAGCCACATGAAAGATTTGTTGAAGATGCTCTTATAATCAACCGGTTGTAAATGAGTTGTAGGCATAGGTTTACTATTTCTCTTATATTTTTCTTGGTGGTAAAGCAATAATATCTGTGTAATAGCCATAATCACTATACGAAAAAACTAAACATACAATGCATTTGAGATTGCGATTTCGTAGACAATAAATGCGATTTTAAACCAAATTGCAGAACATAAATCGTTTGGAAACTGTGTTTTTAAAAATTGTGATTTGAAAACGTAGAAAGTCTACTTTTTCAAATCGCAGGTAAAATAATGTTTTTTTTTAAACGCAGAATTTTAAAGGCTAATTTGTGATTTTAAATGCTATACTGCGATTTTGCCAAATACTTAACTGCGTTTTTAAAAATTAATTTTTTTTAAATCGCACATTGTAAAATCGTTATTTTAAATCGCATTTTTTGAAATTATAAACCCAAACGGACCCTTAAAAGAGTTGTGTTGGGTATCAGAAAAAAGCCCGGCCCAGGCCCATACACAACTTTCTACCTGAAGACTGAAGTCCTCTCCCGCTCTCTAGTGCCTAACAGGGACACATTTTCTGAGAACTCCAAGCGTTTCATCTTCATGATTCCGTTGAAGCTTCATCAACCCTCTCCATCTTTCCCTATTTCCCAAACTACCCCTCTCCACCTCTCTCTCACCCAACCTCACTTTCCAATATTACCGCTCTCTCCAACCCCTCACAAACCCACTGTTTTCCTCAAACCCAACCCCTTCTCTTTCCCAATCCCTCTCTCCAAGCCCACCTTCAAATTGTTTAGTGTTTCGAAAGCTGAAGCACCGATTACTGGCAATGAAGGAGGCTACACCAAACCTTCACCGGAGCGGGAAGACTTGTCTCCAAACGGCGCCGTTTATCGGAAGACACTGGCATTGGTGGAGTGCTCCATGTTCGCCGCGCTCACCGGCTTGGTCTACTTCTTGAGCAATTCTCTCGCAATTGAGGTTTGTGGGGCTAAATTGCAAAATGGGTCTTCGTCAATTTAGTTAAAGAAGTGAAATTTTCGCTTTGTTTGCGTTAATGTTGTAATCTACGCCTCTCTGATGCTCTTGGTAACTTGGTACTGTATCTTGTAAAGAAAAGTAAGGGGGATGGATATGGAATTTTGTAGCTTTGTTTTTTATTGGTTGTTAATATAGTTCTCACGTTAGTACAAACTTATACGTATTCCAATTTTAACTTGCTGACTTTCTGTGTGATAAACAATTTCCTCTCTGTATATGTTCCATGGGGTTATTTCTGTTTCCCTGCATTGGCTATTTAGTTTAAATCTTCAAGTTTTCTGGCTTCTTTGGTTTGGAATTTGGTTGTTATAAATAGGTCTTGTCATTTCCTGGCTGCATATTGGTGATTATATAAAGTATGACTCATTTGTAGTAATGTGCAGATTTGGTATAAATGTCATTTTTCATACTCTTTTAAATTTAACTTGTATCAATCCAAAATAGAAACAAGAAGCAAGTAGCAGTACACACAGCCTGAAACCTGAACAAAACAGACTTTTGTAGATACAAGATCAAACAAACATAAATCTACCCAGGAAGAACAGGAAATGGGACATTCCTTTTTTTTTTCTCCCCCCCCCCCCCCCAATTTAATAGAATTCTTCAGTTTGGTATAAGAAGCCATTATATGTCTCATGTCTGCTTATGGATTCTGCCGTGCATTGTTTCTCAATAAGATATGGTTTTCTACAGAATTACTTTGGCTGTGTCTTCGCGTTGCCAATAGTAATCTCCTCAATGAGATGGGGCGTTGCAGCTGGAAGGAAAACTATGGTTTGTACCCATTTATTCCCACCATATTAGAAGATCAGCACTTTTTGGGAAAAATAACGTATAGATCATTGAATTATAAACTTTTGTAAGTATGGAAATGATTCTTTTGCTTGATAGGTGGCAACAACCATGCTATTACTTGTCTTGTCTGGTCCAGTGAAAGCCTTAACCTATCTGGTGAGCTTCCCTTCTGCCTAACAGACCTTGTCTTGTTTTTGTGCTTGCCTTTTGTGACCTTAGTTTGTATTCTTTCTTGCTTTGATTTTTTGTAATCAAAACAATATGTTCTGAGCTCTTCAATTGTAATATGCATGGTTTTCGTACAAATTTAGTATATTATAGATTCAAAGCTTTCACTTTCCAGGAACTTGTTTTCTTGGTCAAATTTCAATTACTTTTGATGTGTTTGAACTTTTTTTATGTTAATTTGTGAATATATGCATGTATCTTATAGGATACATGCATATATTCACTAATTAGCTTCCATTCTTTGGGATAGCTAGGTGTTCTTCTGTTTTATTTTCTTTTTCTTTTTTGGAGTGGGGGGCATAATAGCTGGTAATTTACCTACTTTTTGGATATTCCTCTTCTGCAGCTTAGGCATGGAATAGTTGGCTTCACAATGGGTACTTTGTGGAGGTATGCGATGCTCAACCCGTATCATTATTGATGATTCTTATGTAGGCAAAGCGCACACTTTCTTACAAAATTTGTTAAATTATTTTAAATTGTACAACATTATGTAAAAATTTTGCTATCCGCTTCCTTTGTTTTGGTCCTTATTCATGGTTTACAACTTTGCCGAAACTTGTGTTTTTTTGTAATTAGTTTTCTGGGCATATATATATATATATATATTGATTGTTTTAATAACATCTAAACCGTTTGAATCCAGTGCCAAGCGACTTAGACTAGTTTGCTTAGTCAGTTCTGGTAATTTTGATGAGCAATGGACTACTTTTTTGTGATTCTTTTTAGTTATTTTAATTATGCATTTCCTTTATCTTATGCAAAAACTATGAATCTTTGATTTCTGGACAAGTCAAAAGTCAGGCAGTAACATATTGGGTTTCTTGTTTTTGGCATATTCTCAGGTCAGGAGCAAATTGGACTCTTTCAATTTTGTTGTGCACTATCGTAATCTTCGCTCCACTTTGCCTTGAATTCTGTATATCTTTTAAACATTGCCTTCTATTTCCAAATTTCTTTTGACAGTGAGAATTTTATATTTGCAGGTTCGAGCAATTGGTGCTGTGGGATATGTCTTAATAACTTCATTCTTGCTAAGAGAAAACATACTTGCTTTGGTAATTGATAGTCCTTTCACCTCTGAGGTTTCAATTTGAGTCCCTGCTATTCATTTACAGATTTCTTTCATTTGTAGATCACCATAAACATTCATGCTTCTCTGACATTCCTGCTCACTGCTACGGGCATCAATACAATTCCATCGATGAATGTGATATATGCCATATTTGCGACCTTGGTATCCCAAATTCTTCACCTGCCCTTCTTCCCTGTACTCTAACATCCTCCCCCATCCCCTTAATTACTTGTCGACTAACATGTTCGTTCTCCTTTCTATTTTGTTAGGTTTTACTGAATTGTGGATGCTTCATATTCTTGCTCCACATTTTGTATTCTGTCTTCCTTACCAGGCTTGGGATGAAGCCTTCACTGAGATTGCCAAGATGGATAGAGAGGGCTGTATAATTGCATCTGCAGGCAAGGCATTGAGTCATTTTTAGTTTATGTTATACCATTCGATAAACGTGTTAGAAAAAATCAATAGCTATTTTTTGTTGTTGGGGGAGGGGCTCTCATTTTGGTTAGATTCAGTATACGTATTCAAGTTAATTTTTCATGTAAATGTGTTTTAAGTCATTTGTATTGGCAATAAATCTGATACCTGAATTACAACTACCATAAGTCACTACTGTAAACAAGATTACATGTATAATTTTTTTCATGCATCCAATTCATATGTACGAACAAGCTGGGCGGATGCCTAACTTACTAGTCAAAAGTTCTATAGTTGCTAGTGCAATTGTTGACTTGCATCACAGAGGCTGGAAACTGAGCTTGGGCATCAACAAAAACAGGGGAAAAGAAGAAAAACTCGATGAATAATTAACATGGATAATGTTTGCAGCTAGAACTTTTTCGAAATGAACCAGGTGATGGTTGGCATCTCCCTTGGCAAGAACCGGAACAGCAATTCTGGTTTTCCTGTTGCCGATTGCTCCTGTCACCCAGTTGGTGTTTGATTTACTTTTGGAAATTTTGAGTAATTTGCTATATTACGTCTGACCTTATTGGAAACAAAGTACCATTGAATTTTTGCACATACATTCACCACAAAATTTTCCCTTTCCAGTTTGCGTTAGTACAAAACCTTGGCAATCATCATGATGTTCTTGCGTGCTTAGACACAAAACCAATCATCAGGGGTTTTTTTAACGAATTTTTCCTACATTTAGGGAATGTAATGGATTTTAGGAAAGCTGCTTCTAGTGCTTTAAAAGCACTCCCAAAGACTTATGCACTTTTACATGCAAAATGACTAACCAAAACTTATTTTATCTATTTTAACTAATGGGTTTCAAAAGGTACAATACATCCGATTATCTAATATTTTACTATATCATTTAAATATTTTTTTTTATTTTAATTCTTAGATATTTTATAACAATAAGTCAATTTTTTTTTTTTTTTTTTTTAATATTGTCATTTATTTTTTGGATAATTATTTACTATAAAGTCAACAAAATTTTTTGTTCTCATCAGAGGTAGTTCGTATAAGTGTGACCTTAAAATGGCAAACATAGACAAAATTTTAAACAGAATTTTTCAGATTCGGATATATATCGGTGTAAATGAGTTTTGGTGCGGGGGAGAGTGAAAGAAAAAGAAACAAAGAAAAAAAGAGATACATTTTGCATTTGATTTGCATAATTGGATGGAGGGACTTTTAAGTGAATTAATTAGTCATTTTAGCCTAACGGTGAAAATGGCTAGGCCATTGAAAATGCTCTAAAGGGCTGATAGCCAAACCTATCGAAAAATAAAAATAGAAAGGCTCAGAAAGAACTCAAATTTAAACCCATGCTAAGGCATCTCCATTCCACCCACCACAAGCCCATTTATTAATCAATATATAAGTGCAATTGTAAAATGGAATCAGGTACAAAGATGATAAATTGTTTTCACAGGCTCCAAGTCCAATTAATCCAATCATCTTAGCCCCTCAAAACTAAGTAAATTATCTATGTTAAAGACCATAGAACAGCAAAATGGAAAAACAAGAAAAATTTACAAATATGTAGCATATTCCATTGAGAAAACACTAATATAAGTTGGGTCTAAACCTGAATCTAAGGACTCGTGTCATATAAAATTGAAGACTTATCATATATGCATCCTTGAAGACACCGTCATGAGCTATAAAACGATCTCAATTATTTAGGACGGTAAGTGACTTAGAGGCCTAAAAATTTCTCCTTAAGGCATGGACTACACAACCTAGTATTAAGTTGTATATAAGTTAGGCTATAAACGTTTTGAGAAATGTTTTAAAAAGACTTAAATTTCTCCAACTATTCATTAGCATTATAACGATAAAATTTGTATTCCAAGGTTTCTTCAAGCCGAGAAATAGACTACTTTGTTTGAGATATGTTCAATATACAGTTCAAACCTGAGTAAGTGAGTATAAATGCTCAACTCAATAGCATTGTGCAAAACCGGTTTGATAGATAGTTCAAATGAGATGGTTGAACAGATTTGACGCATTGTATTTTTCGAAGTGTGTTCCAAAGCATGTTTAAACACGGTGCTTAAATATGTCAAACATAATGTATCTAGGGCTGACAAATTTTGACACGACCTGAAAATCCGATATGAAATTAAAGAGTTAGGGTTTAGCATTTTTTGACAAACCCGCTTGACCCGTATCTTCTTTTTTTTTTTTTTATGAAGAAAAAAAAAGAAATAGCACCAATCTCCTCTCTCGGTTTCTAGACTGATGGCTTGTCTTGAGCATTTCCTAGTGGATAATTTCTATGATGTAATTTCTGGACTGATTGCTTGTCAAGACCTATAAGGAAGTTTCTGGATTGATAGTGATATTGTTGATAAATTTTCTCAATAGAAAAGATGCAACCAACTTGATCAGGATTGAAGTTTGTTTTCCAAAGACTTTTTACTATAATTGTAGCGAAACAAAAATAATGCTGGTACGTGCGCTTTAAAAAAAGAAATTGGTATCGGGTCAACCCAACAAGACATGTTTATCAATCAAGTCACACGTTTATTTAAAGGGTCTTGACAGGGTTGAAGGGTCAGATACGTTTAGCTAAACGGGTCATGTTCGTGTTCGTGTTGACTCTAAACGGGTTGGCAGGTCAAGCGGATTGACCCAAACCTGAGACACCAACCCGTTTTGCAAGCCCTAAATGTATCGTTCGAATTGGAACTTAAAAAACAGATCTTAGATTTCTTTTATTCAAAACACATTCAATTATTGTTCAAATGTCATATCCAAAATCGATTTTTATAACTAAGCCCGTTCAAATATCATGATTACCCATTCGAATGGTGCAACTCATTTCTGAAAGTCAATACACACTTGTTTGGGTTTTTCAAAGCCTCTATAAATTTTTTCTTTTCTCAAATCCATAAATATCTCTTCTGCATATTTTGAGAGTACATATGAGACAAGAAAAAAAACTAAAGAGTGTTCTTAAAAGGAAGAGAGAGACACATGTTTAGAGTGAAAAATCCTTGAGAAAACTCAAGTGAAAATGAACCAGAAAAGGTTGGTCTATTTCTTAAATTATAGTGTCTCTAGAAGCATTTAGAGGTTCCCATAAAACCACATGTTAATATTAAATACTGCATGTGTGGAGTTCGGAGAAGTCCAAAGACGCGGATCAGCGTGCATGGAAAACGTGTGACAAATTCAATGCGTGATATCAGTGAACAAAGAACAAGGATTGCAGGATATTTATGATGAACAAGCATGAGCTGTGCAGCAGGCACCCCAAGGGGTTGAGTCTATCCATGAGTCTATATGTAAGTTTATACTTGTTGCTTACTAATGGTGGTATTTTTTTTTGTGCTGAACTAGGTCCCATGGGTTTTCCCCATTGAGTTTTCCGCATGAAAAAATCTCTCAACAATGTTTGGTGCTATCTGTGTTAAGTGTGTTATGTGATCAATTATCATTTACCAAGCTTATTGACAACCCATTATATTTGTGATAATTGTTCATTATCAATTCAAATCTGAATCAAATGCAATAATTGAAATAGTTGAATTCTGCGTATTTATGTTTATTAAACGATTATCACTTGAGAATTGATTGAACTATCGTGAGAAAAAAACAATTATCAGTAAAACAGTTCAACAGGAACTATTCACTCCTCACTAAGTCTGGTAGATAGCTGGTCTTTTCAATAATAACAACAATAGTAACAAAGCCATGCAATTCAAAGAAAGAAAGTAAAAAAGTTCAACTGAATGGATAGTGACATTGAACCACAGATATCTTACCACAAGGAAACCAAAAGCAAGTCCAGTTCCCACCACAACTAAATGTGGATAGTTCCCAATTATGTCCGACGGAGACAAATAGTGCCTGCATCAAGAAACAATGCCAGAATGTAAACCATAATGCATGTGAAAAAGAAAAACATGTATAAAACAGATTTGAGTCGTACCAAATAAGGACTCCACCCAAGAGCACAGCAAAAGGGTAAAGCTGAAAAGAAACAAGAAAACAATATTACACCTATTATAAGCAAACAGAGTAAGAGGTGTACATCCAATAGGTTGCAGTATTACCATCGCTAATGCTAGCAGCATGCTTCCTTTTCTTGCCTGAACTACCTTGTAAACATTGCGTACGCTGAAAATAAAGCACAATACAAGAAAGATCTAAGCTAATCTTTACCAAAAAATAATATTAAGTCATACACGCGAGCTCGAACGGAAACAGGCAAATCCTTTGGAGTTTAAACTTTGTAACATCAACACTATAACACACAAATGTAATTCATTTTACGGAAAATTACTATATTGGTCCCTGAGGTTTGACATTGTATCAAATAAACTCTGATCATGCTTAACAAAAGAAAGAAGTACATACCTCTCTGCACCGCAACAAAGGGCAACTACTCACCAAGACAAACAAGTATCAATGAAGGAGTACTTCATATTCCACATTAAGAACTTAAAAGGAATTATTATGGGAAAAAAAAATAAACACAACAACAGTGAAAACAAGAAGCACTTGCTCGTGCCACAAGCAAAGTGTCTGGATGTGCCATTGATAACATCAATCAACAGAGAAAACTGTCCTCTTAAAGGGAACCATGACGGAAATTAATCCTTCACCGCCAAAATTTAGCAGACAATTAGAAGTAAATAAATTCATAATACTCTAAATTGGCATTATCTTAATCTTATGACTCATCTCATCTCCAAATTGGACATAACTAAACCTGTTTAGGTACAAAACCAACCAAGAACTCATCTCCAAAGCTAAGCAAAGCAAAATAAAGACACCTACATTACATCAACCACCCAAAGGGCCTCTTTAGTCTTTAGAAGAACCATTCGAATCTCCATGTCGTGGTTCATCAATTACTCCGTTTGGAAGACCTTCCCTTCCCACAGAACAATGAACGAAAGTGAGACATCGACAGCCCGAAATCACCCATTCAGGCAAGCCCGGGATGTCAACCTTCTTGAAATATTTTTCCTCTCTATTGTAAAAAAGCACCCATGCAGGGCTCTTGTACAAAGAAAGCGGCTTCATCAAGAGCTCGCCCGTGGGCAAACTCCCAAAAGGAACAGGTCGACCCGACTCTTCCCATCGGAAGGGTAACCGAATAGACTCCCTAACCCACACATGATTGTCGTAATCCTTTAGTACCCACAATTCCAGCATCTGTACCTCCGCTAAATGTTTAGTCTCTAAACCGTTTTTGCCCTCCGAAATTATCACAGCCAAACACCCACCAACTTCGACTAGTCGTTCCGGCCGTACAAGTTCCGACGCGTTTTCACCCTCTGTGTACTCATCAGGAAGAGGGATTAATGTAAACCGCTCATCTCTGACATTGAACGCAACGATAGAATCCCCGTATCTGTGCATCCAATGCATTGCGCCATTAAGACAAACACTTCTCTCGCCAGAGCCATACTTGGCAGAATCAAAAGGCAGCTTAGGGTCTATCTCTCTCCACGAGTCCGTCTCCTTGCCTAGCGTAAAAACATTGAATTCCATCTTAAATACCCTCGGAGCTGACTCCGGAACCGCTTCGGTCAACCGAATACGGAGCACTTTGTGCACGTTGGTTGAAGGGTCGAACCCAAAGTGCGTCTTGATGTTCCAAGTTGTATCTGCGCCCGCATTTATTGGACGATCAAGGGGAATATTAATGGTTTCTTGAGTGGCGGGGTTGTATACGAGTATTGGGGGCCCAAAGTAACTGGGATATTCAGCGTGGTAAAAGCAGAACAAGCCATTGAGACATTGCGAAGAGGTGAGACCCAGGGGGTCAGTCTGGAGTGTTAAGAGTGGAGTGGCGGGTCCGAGAGAAAGTTCTGGGAGGACTGGGACGGAGAAGAAGTGTTGCTCGCCGGAGTCTATCTTGTAGGCGGAAAAGAGGAGGTGGGGGTCGGAGGTGGATGTGCTTAGGTGACGATGGGAAAAGGAGTGGCGGCGTGTTAGGGAGTGCCAATAGCGCACACATTGCCCAGCGCTTCTGAAACGCACCAGGGACATGGCTGGCAGTCTCGCACAGGGATATGTGGGGGAGGAAAAGGACTTTTGTTAATATATCGGAAGGTCTCTGCCCTAGGCGGCTCGCTGCTCCTTTCTATCTATATGCTCATGCTATACATGTACGGGCGTATAAAATAAAATCAATTTTCTTTTTGAAAATATTATAATAGGTTTTTAGTTTTTTTAATTGTTGTGAAATTTTTTAATACGTGGAGTTGATTCTCTATTTGTCACGTTTGTATTCAAATTTCGATGAATATAAATTGCCATTAAAAGACAAAAATATTGAAACCAAATCAGAATCAAATCAAACCAGTTATGTGGCTTTGTCAACCACACTGAAGAAGTCTTGCTACCCAAGAAAGAAACGTTTTGACTTCTTTTTTTTTTTTTTTTTTCCTTTTTTAATTCTTTTTTTTTCTTCTTCTTCTTCTTCTGTAATATTTTTAAAGCATGTCTCCTTTGGTTTCTCAGCTTTAACTCTTTCCTTCAAGGATTTTGCTTTTGATGGAACTCAACAATTCTCGGAAGGGGCGTAGCTACATGGTGGTAGCCACCATGTTTTCTCCAAATTTTTTTAGAAATATTATTATAATTCTTTAAAAATTAAAAATTTACCTCCAATTTTTTATTTTTATTTTTTTATTTTTATTTTTATTTTTTTTCGGTTTTTCCTCTCCAATTTCAAATGCTAGTTCCGCCCCTGATTCCGGGCTCTAAACGTAATGAACACTGGATTAAAACTTTCAGCAATTTTTTTTTTTTTAAAACAAAAAAAAAAAAATTCTAAAGGACTTGAATTCAACCATGTCAACAATAAAATAATAAAATTAAAGTATAAGATATCAAAATAAACTAATGGGTGGTCGGCCACCGCCAAGGATGTGGTTGGGAAGGTTGACCGCCTTTAAAAAGTTAGAATGGAATGACCATTTTTTTTTTTTTTTTGAAACAATATATGAATGACTAAACTTTTTTAACTGAAATTAAATATATTTTGCTCAAATTTAACTCTAAAAACCATTTACCCTAGTTCTTCAAAGCGGAGGCGAAAGGGATTCGAAGGTAGTTACCAGATGCACCGTGAGGGTGGCCGCAATCACCCCAGGTGCAATTTGCGATGGTCACAACCATTTCCAATGGCACATGGAGGGTGGTCAAGGCCACCCATCGAGTAATTTTAGGAAAAAATAAAAATTAAGGCTTTTTTATTCAAGGCAAAATAACTATTCCTCTCCTTATAGGAAGGAATAGTTATTACTCAAAATGAGGAAGTCAGAGGAATTCCTTTTCTCTCCGTTCTCTCTCCTCCAACCTTTTCTCCCTGATATTTCTCCTGTGTAAGCCGCCATGGGAGGGAAGCTCTGTGCTTCCCTCCCCACCACCAATCTCCCCACCACCCATCTCCGTTTTCCTCTCTTCTTCTTCCACCCCAACATCCGACCACCCTTACTTCTCACTTTCCATCATCTATCTCTTCAACCTTCTACTTTCTTTCCAGTTTTTCAAGCCTTTGGAGTTAAGGCATAAGCTCCATCTACCCTCCTATCTTACATGCTTTTTACTGGTTTTTGTGTATCTACAACGTCTGTTCAGGCTATTTTCCTCCGCCTTCCACCGAGTTTTTTGTAATTTTTGGCAAGGGGTTTTGTTTCAATTTTTCAGATCTAGATCTACACTCCTCCGCCAAAAATTACAAGACACGCGCCTCACCACCGAGTTCCCCGGCGTCTCCGGTTTCCACCGACGGTCGATTTTTCCTCAGCCGGCTTCTGCTCCCCCGCGCGTGGCACACACGCTCCGGCGAGCTCTTTGCTCTTCTCCGCGCGTGTATGCCACGTTTGCGATCCCCACTTCCCCCCTCGACCGTGTCCGGTGTTTCTGGGCCACGCCGGCGAAACCGGCTGATGAGAGGCCTCTCCTCGGCGGCGCGTGTTCCCCACGCGCCGTCATGGACGGCTCCCGCCCCGCCTTCCTCTGGACTGCTACTGTTTATTTTATTGTTTTTGTATTACTGTTTTTTTGGGCTTTCTTGTTGTACCCCTCTCCCCCTGTTTACCCCTGTTTTAGTGTTTGGGTCCTTGTGACTCAATACACTTGTGAAATCACCTTTAATGGTGACCCCGACTTTGTGGCATCCGTGCCTCGAGTCAAAGGGCCCGCATCTTCGGAAGCATTGCCCCCGCGTACTTACATTCTTAGTTTAATATTTGGGTTGCCCATACCCTGTTGTATTTGTGTTATTTATTTTTCCTTGTAATCGGTTACTGATGTACTTATAAAAAAAAAAAAAATGAGGAAGTCATTCCCATGGAAGAAATAATAAAAAAAAACCAAACTATGAAATAACTATTTTACCAAACGGTGGCTCAATTTAGACTGTTCACTTTGAATTAACGATCTCAATCGAAAGAATTGCGGGCCTCAATAATTTCAAGGACTTGCAAAATGCCTCAGTCGGTGAACATCGTGCCAATTGGAGTGGGACACGACAGTAATTACTGTGAGGACTAGCAAGGGAGCTCCAATCAAGTCTGCTCGGTGGTAATAAGGAAGTGGGACGCAACTGCATGAAAACTCGGGTCATCCGCAGTAGGCAAATAAAATTTCCACGCAAAATTTGGTCGGTTTATATAACATAGGTACTTTCGATTAATTGCCTCCCAGGACTTTATTTGAATAGCTTTTGAGCCAAACTTCCCTAGGCAACATGCATAGTAACAACATGGCACCACCATATTGGAGATAAAACATATAAATCTTCGATTAGCACGAATCAAAGCATAATCTACTAATCGGCATCCAATTGAAAGTATATCGACCTCCAAATTTCTCTCTACTATGAGAAAAAAAAGCAAAAAAACATTTTGACTCGAACTCATGCACATGCTCTCACATCACATGCTACAAATATCTAATTCTTGTATTACATTTAACGAGTTTACATATCTGAACTGGCCTACTCTATTCCGAAAATAAATAATCTATTACAAAAATACGGATGATTAAATTGGACCTTCAATACTAAAACCAAATAACAACTATGCCATCAATGTTATATTAAAAAAGAATAACCAAAAACTCGTTGTCGCTGCATCATTCTTGACTTGAAACTGGAACGCAATAAGAATAAAAGTTAAAAAAAAAAAAAAAAAAAAAAAAAAAAAAAAAAAAAAAAAATCAGAAAAGAGCATACAGATTTGAAACCACCAAAAAACTCTATGCTACATAACATTTGAGATAGATACAAAGGAACGATAAACTAAACCATTGATCATACTATACTGAAAATTATAGGAAAAAAGTTACGCAAAAGGAAGATGGGCGAACCTGGGAAGGACATCCGAAAGTAAGCACCACCAAAATTCAAGCTTCTTTCCTGGTTATCCTGTAATTGACCCCCACAAAAAAAAAAAAATAAAAAAAAAAAATAAGAAGCTACTACTGGGGAAGATCTGAAACTTAAAAACTGCAGGATACATTATATTAATAAATTATAGTTAAATGCTAATTGTGATACCAATGTAAACACGTTTATTTTCTCATGAATATGCCATCTCAACACTGTTGGACAACGGTACACGGGGGTTCATTTACAAGAACCGAAGGGAATAAACTTTTGGGAAGATGATAAATACTAGGGTCTAGGTTAAATAATGAGCACGTATTCAACATCCCAAATAAACCGGCCAACTAGAGTTAATTCAAATCTACACCAAATAAAAATTTGGACCACCTGCACTCAAACTAGATTTTATACAAACACTTGATTTTTTTTTTTTTTTTAATAAGTAATCAAGATATTAAAAATTTGAAAATAATTAGTAATCAAGATATCTAATAGCTCATATATCACAAATTTGAATATAATTTGGACAAATGGGTCAGACCTGTCCAAATTGGCAAATTCACATCTGATTTCAAAACAAACCAAAAAAAAAAAAAACACTAATCCAATCTAAACCTTTTTTGAATCAAGTTTGGCAAAAAGGAAATGTGAAATTCCAAAGTTGTGGCTGGTATTCTCACCTGAAGCAATATATTCCCAAGGCAGTTGTAATTTCATGAACGACTGATGTAGCAAAGTGCAAATAGAGTCCCGCTGAGTTCAGTAAAAGAGGTTTGTCAGGCACAAAACAGAAAGAATATCACAAAATCACAATAATAAATCTCTAAGCAATAGTAACAGTTTCAAAAGCAAATGCATAATATGCTTTTCCAGAACCCCAGCACAGCAAGAACTACGTTGCATTTGAGGCAAATAATTGGAAACAGGAGTTTGTAAAATGTACAGAGAAGTAATTTTCAAAATTGATGGTATGCATAAAAAACAAAACAAAACAAAAAAAGAGGTGAAAGTCACCATACCTGAGAATAGACAGTAAAAGAGTAGAACAAACCTCTCATCAACTAAAGGAACTCTGCCCAAATAGATGAACAAAGTTTCATAAATAAAACAGAACCAAAACCATTAAGAATGGAACAAGTCTGCTATTCAGCTCACAGAAAACAAATTACAACATACCCATCATTCAGTCTGGCTGTGAGTGCATTTGCAATAGCAAAAGGGAGATACAGTAGTGACTGCACAAAGTAATAGATATTGTGAATCACAACTTTTTTCCTTTTTCTTAGTAATTAACTCAATCACCCAAACGGGATTTGATACCACAACCACACTTACCACACCCTTATGGGAGGTGAAAATACCATTAGGCCCAAAGGCCATTGGCATATTGTGAATCATAAAATTAACTCAACCTTAAAATAAATCCCAATGTATCAAGAAGTTCACAAAAAAAAAATCATAAATATCCGTTAGCCTTGAGCTTGCTGGAAAAAAGCTTCTTCATAACAATATTGTAGCACTTCGACATGACAGAAACTGACATCCCCTTTTTATTTAACAAATTTCTAGTTTCCAAGAAAATGACTGGACAAATAAGCCATGTTTACATCATGTCAAGCCATAATGAACAAGCAAAATTACACACCCCAAACATCTAATACAGATATAATACACACATCCAGGAACCCTGAACCACTGAAAATTAAAGGCAAAAATCTGACTCAGCTTTGAATCATACACCTACCAAACAAGTAAAATTTAAGCCACAAAATTCAGGATGCCACTGGAAGGGCAGGGATATGGTTAAGCAGTAAATAAAATCAATTAGAAACCAATCCTATTACTACTAAAATCTGTGATCACAACATACTGGCATTGCCAGATACCTTGCTTAAGTATTCAAAATACATCACCAAATCCCTGCAGTTCCATTCTATCATGGTACTCCATCACCAAAACCCTACCAGACCTTTTGCTTTTTTAATATATTGAATGACCAGGACTTTTTCTTTTTCTTTTTTCCTTCTGGGCAAGTACAAAAGAAAACACAACCGATAACAACAGGAAAAGAAAAACCCGGCCAGGGGGGGGAATGACCAAGACTTCAATAAAATAGAACCATATGTAAATAAATAAAAAATTACGTAGTCTATAGACATCAGGGGAGATCAGTGTAAATTAGAAAACAACGAATTTTAGAAGTTTCTGCCACATATTCTCCCAAGTTACCAGATTTTTTTTTTTACTCCAATTGGTTTTGGGTTTTCATTTTTCAGCTTACTTTCAAATATCTGCTGATTCTCAAACTCACCCATCACCAGTTATACTGAAAAGAGACTTGTGGACAACATATGCCGAAGCAACATAACCGCACAGAGAGAGATAAATCTTAACCAAATTTCAATTTACCAACTAATTTCAAAGGTGTTTGGTACGAGAATGCAACATACCATGCACATATTAGTTTTCAAGCCCTTTGGTTCATCACACAAGTGAGCCAAGATCATCCTTCCCTGCCAAAACAGTTACAATTCAGCAATACTTCGAGAAGTTATAATTCAGCAACAATTCGAGGATAAGGAATTTTATTCTCCACAACACTGGTGCTCAGGGAAAAAAATAAAATTTTACACCAAAAAAAAATAAAAAAAACTAATGAGTATGAAACACACACTACTGCTATCATGCGGACATTACAACACCAGAAAACAGGGTAGAAAACAAATGAATGTATATATGTGTGTGAATTATTTATTTATCCTATATTATTAGCTGTTGTCAATCACCCTAAAATACAGGCCAGCCATGCCTCGTACCAGGTTAGAATGCCGTAAACCATAAATACACCCTCAGTCTTTAAACTGCAACTAACGATGGTACCTAGCGGTGTCATCTATGCACCAGAAGGGTTCTACCACCCCTTTGAGTATAATTGAAGTACTTTCTACAATCTAGTTCCAAAAATTGAGCATCTGATAGATAAAAGGTTGCCAGAATCACATATCGCACTAGCAGAGCACCTTTGTAAGGACTGTAGTTTCACAACAATAACCAATGGGTCTATACCACTGATTTCATATCATGATGTGCCAAAACAACAGCTATACAATAAGATATAACCACATGGAAAATACCAAAATCCAGTTGCACCATGATGCAGCTACCAACAGAACCAGAAAACCCTGATCACCGTCTATGATATCAAGATTCTCATAGTTCCACTCAGATTTCAAAACTGGAAATAACAAACAACATTGCCAAAATTACAAAAAGCATGAATATGCCACTTCTTCATAACAAATTTATTTGTCAAGCAAAAATACAGCACAAGAAAAAATTTCAAGTCAATGCCTGAGTCTTTCAGGATCTATACCGCCAAATTCATTTCATAAGATGGTGTTGCTGTGAGAAACATAGCCATGCAGCCAAACAATCAGTTTGAACCCAAAACCTTCAATCAATTGTTTCAACAAGCAAGAAAGTTAGGATTTCTATGGTTGAAAAGCCAAAATACACAGGTTGCATACAATTGTCCCAACAAAAACATTTAAAAGCTATAAAAGAATAAGAGCACTGACAGTAACTTCCCTTAGATTTTCCTTAAATATAGGGAACCAAACTACTTTTTACTTCCCTATTTAAATAAACTCCACAACAACTTCCTTTATCATTTCCCTATACTATTTAAATATTATTTCAAATAAAAGCTAGAGGAAAGAGAAAGCTATTAAAATACTCTTCCAAATAAATGCTAGAGGAAAGATAAAACCTTTCAAAATTAAAATAATGTTATGGGAAGGAAAAGCGCTACCCTAGATTAGGGTAGCACTCTTGGTTCCCTTGGTGTTCCCTTGATTTAGGAAATATCAAGGAAATCTATTTCAGGGGGTTTTTTTAAGAATTTTTCCTACATTTAGGGAATATAATGGATTTTAGGGAAGCTACTTCTGGTGCTCTAAGAGCACTCCCAATGGCTTATGCACTTTTATATGCAAAATGGCTAACTAAAACCTACTTTATCTATTTTAACTAATGGGTTTCAAAAGGTACAATACATCCGATTATCTAATATTTCACTATATCATATATATATAATTTTAATTCTTAGATATTTTATAACAATAAGTCAATTTTTTTTTTTTTAACAGTCTTTTTTTTGGATAATTATTTACTATAAAGTCAGCAAAATTTTTTGTTCTCATCTGAGGTAGTTCGCATAAGTGTGACCTTAAAATGGCAAACATAGACAAAATCTGAAATACAATTTTTCAGATTCGGATATATATTGGTGTAAATGAGTTTTGGTGAGGGGAGGGGGGGGGGGGGGGGGGGGGGGGGGGGGGGGGGGAGAGAGAGAGAGTGAAAGAAAAAGAAACAAAGAAAAAAAGAGATGCATTTTGCATTTGATTTGCATAATCGGATGGAGGGACTTTTAAGTGAATTAACTAGCCATTTTAGCCTAACGGTGAAAATGGCTAGGCCATTGAGAATGCTCTAAAGGGCTGATAGCCAAACCTATCAAAAAATAAAAATAAAAAGGCTTAGAAAGAACTCAAATTTAAACCCATGCTAAGGCATCTCCATTCCACCACAAGCCCATTTATTAATCAATATATAAGTGCAACTGTAAAATGGAATCAGGTACAAAGATGATAAATTGTTTTCACAGGCTCCAAGTCCAATTAATCCAATCATCTTAACCCCTCAAAACTAAGTAAAGTATCTATGTTAAAGACCATAGAACAGCAAAATGGAAAAACAAGAAAAATTTACAAATATGTTGCATATTCCATTGACAAAACACTAATATAAGTTGGGTCTAAACCTGAATCTAAGGACTCGTGTCATATAAAATTGAAGACTTATCATATATGCATCCCTGAAGACACCGTCATGAGCTATAAAACGATCTCAATTATTTAGGACGGTAAGTGACTTAGAGGCCTAAAAATTTCTCCTCAAGGCATGGACTACACAGCCTAGGATTAAGTTGTATAAGTTAGGCTATAAATGTTTTGAGAAATGTTTTAAAAAGACTTAAATTTCTCCAACTATTCATTAGCATTATAACGATAAAATTTGTATTCCAAGGTTTCTTCAAGGTGAGAAAGAGACTACTTTGTTTGAGATATGTTCAATATACAGTTCAAACCTGAGTAAGTGAGTATAAATGCTCAACTCGAGCATTGTGCAAAACCTGTTTGATAGATAGTTCAAATGAGATGGTTGAACAGATTTGACACATTGTATTTTTCGAAGTGCGTTCCAAAGCATGTTTAAACACGGTGCTTAAATATGTCAAACATAATGTATCTAGGGCTGGCAATTTTTGACACGACCTGAAAACCCGACATGAAATTAAAGAGTTAGGGTTTAGCATTTTTTGACAAACCTGCTTGACCCACTTGACTCGTATCTTCTTTTTTTTTTTTTGAAGAAAAAAAAAAATAGCACCAATCTCCTCTCTCGGTTTCTGGACTGATGGCTTGTCTTGAGCATTTCCTAGTGGATAATTTATATGATGTTATGATGTAATTTCTGGACTGATGGCTTGTCAAGACCTATAAGGAAGTTTCTGGATTGATAGTGATATTGTTGATAAATTTTCTCAATAGAAAAGATGCAACCAACTTGATCAGGATTGAAGTTTGTTTTCCAAAGACTTTTTACTATAATTGTAGTGGAACAGACTTATAATTGTAGTGGAACAAAAATTATGCTGGTATGTGTGCTTTAAAAAAAAAAAAAAATGGTATCGGGTCAATCCGACAAGACATGTTTATCAGTCAAGTCACACGTTTATTTAAAGGGTCTTGATAGGGTTGAAGGGTCAGATACGTTTAGCTAAACGGGTCATGTTCGTGTTGACTCTAAACGGGGTGGCAAGTCAAGCGGATCGACCCGAACCCGACACGTCAACCCGTTTTGCCAGCCCTAAATGTATCGTTCGAATTGGAACTTAAAAAACAGATCTTAGATTTCTTCTATTCAAAACACATTCAATTATTGTTCAAATGTCAGATCCAAAATCGATTTTTATAACTAAGCCCATTCAAATATCATGATTACCCATTCGAATTGTGCAACTCATTTCTGAAAGTCAATACACACTTGTTTGGGTTTTTCAAAGCCTCTATAAATTTTTTCTTTTCTCAAATCCATAAATATCTCTTCTGCATATTTTGAGAGTACATATGAGACAAGGAAAAAAAACTAAGAGTGTTCTTAAAAGGAAGAGAGAGACACATGTTTAGAGTGAAAAATCCTTGAGAAAACTCAAGTGAAAATGAACCAGAAAAGGTTGGTCTATTTCTTAAATTATAGTGTCTCTAGAAGCATTTAGAGGTTCCCATAAAACCACATGTTAATATTAAATATTGCATGTGTGGAGTTCGGAGAAGTCCAAAGACGCGGATCAGCGTGCATGGAAAATGTGTGACAAATTCAATGCGTGATATCAGTGAACAAAGAACAAGGATTGTAGGATATTTATGATGAACAAGCATGAGCTGTGCAGCAGGCACCCCAAGGGGTCGAGTCTATCCATGAGTCTATATGTAAGTTTATACTTGTTGCTTACTAATGGTGGTATTATTTTGTGCTGAACTAGGTCCCATGGGTTTTCCCCGTTGAGTTTTCCACATGAAAAAATCTCTCAACAATGTTTGATGCTATCTGTGTTAATTGTGTTATGTGATCAATTATCATTTACCAAGCTTATTGATAACCATTATATTTGTGATAATTGTTCATTATCAATTCAAATCTGAATCAAATGTAATATTTGTGATCATTGTTCATTATCAATTCAAATCTGAATCAAATGTAATAATTGAAATAGTTGAATTCTGCGTATTTATGTTTATTAAACGATTATCACTTGAGAATTGATTGAACTATCGTGAGAAAAAAACAATTATCAGTAATACAGTTCAACAGGAACTATTCACTCCTCACTAAGTCTGGTAGATAGCTGGTCTTTTCAATAATAACAACAATAGTAACAAAGCCATGCAATTCAAAGAAAGAAAGTAAAAAAGTTCAACTGAATGGATAGTGACATTGAACCAAAGATATCTTACCACAAGGAAACCAAAAGCAAGTCCAGTTCCCAACACAACTAAATGTGGATAGTTCCCAATTATGTCCGACGGAGACAAATAGTGCCTGCGTCAAGAAACAATGCCAGAATGTAAACCATAATGCATGTGAAAAAGAAAAACATGTATAAAACAGATTTGAGTCGTACCAAATAAGGACTCCACCCAAGAGCACAGCAAAAGGGTAAAGCTGGAAAGAAACAAGAAAACAATATTACACCTATTATAAGCAAACAGAGTAAGAGGTGTACATCCAATAGGTTGCAGTATTACCATCGCTAATGCTAGCAGCATGCTTCCTTTTCTTGCCTGAACTACCTTGTAAACATTGCGTACACTGAAAATAAAGCACAATACAAGAAAGATCTAAGCTAATCTTTACCAAAAAACAATATTAAGTCATACACGTGAGCTCTAATGGAAACAGGCAAATCCCTTGGAGTTTAAACTTTGTAACATCAACACTATAACACACAAATGTAATTCATTTTACGGAAAATTACTATATTGGTCCCTGAGGTTTGACATTGTATCAATTATCAAAAAAATCTATGGGGTTTAAAAATGATCTTATAAATCCATGTAATATGCCTTTCTATCAAAATGATCCCTCCATACAAATTCTGGCCATATTTCTATATATATATATAAAACTTGGTTCTAGGAGTGGTAGTGGGGTTTGTCAGCCACTCCTTCTAGCCAGTTCTAAGAGTGGCCGAATCACTCCCAAAGCCCTTGGGAGTGGTCCGGCCAACTCTAGTGGCAGATTCTAGGACTGGTCGAACAACCCCTACGGCCCTTGGGGGTGGCCAGCCTCCCCCGGAGGCGAGTCTAGGGATGGCCAAACTAGCCCCATAAGTTATGGGTGTGGTTTGGCCACCACTAGAGGCTGATTCTGGGGGTGGCCAACCAGCTTCTTTTCTTTTCTTTTCTTTCTTTCTTTCTTTTCTTCTTCTTCTTCTTTTCTTTTTTTTTTTTTTGTAAAATTTTTATTTGAAGGTACAATTGTAACTTCAAAAGGATTCTACCAAAAAAATGGCCATAATTTTGTACCGAGGGATCATTTTGATATAGAGGCTGAGGCGCACCACAATGATTTATAAGATTATTTTGAGACCCCAATTATTTATCTTATACAAGGCCAAGCCCCAGGAACCAATTTAATAATTTTCCATTCATTTTATTATAAAAATTGTGTAAATTCACTCTTGGTTGCATTGTCTAGAAGGCTGAAATACAGATATGCATACACACACCCCATCATCGAACAATAACAGCAATATGATCCATGTCCATACGTTAACTGTATTGGTGTCAGCACAGGGAAAAAAAAAAAAAAAATTGTGCTGAAACTCCAGTCCATCGAAACTTATCTTAGAAAGAAAGAACTTGAAGGTTGCATATGAAACAGTGAATCTTAAGTTGAGCAGGTCATAATAAATGCATCATGAGTCAGAAAACATGTTAGATGTACTCATGCCAAAGAGGAAGAGGAAAAGGAAAAGGAAATTTTCAATAATTTAGAGTATGGAGAACTACGTACTTGAATGTGACTGTAGGTATAACAGCAAAAACTATCATCAGAAACATCATAGCTCTGTATGTGGGAATTTCTGAAATAAATAAAAATGAAAACACATTACATTTCAAACAGTGCAAAAGGAAGGCAGGACTTTACTGACAATCATCAAGCAGGGAAGAAAAAGTAAAGATGTAAAATTGAGAACGTGAAAAAAAAAAAAAAAAAAAAACAAGAAAGAAGGTAATCAAGAAGTATAAATTGCCAATTTAAGGAGTGGTGGAGCCTGGTCAATAGAGATGAATCACCAATTGAATATCATGAAATGTCTACTAAAGGCTCCTTATGTTAACTCTAAATAAAAAGAAAAATTAGATGGTGCAGATTAAACTCTTCCGGCAAAAGGAATACAACTTAAGAAATTCTGGGATCCTAAATGGGGAAAATAAAATCCTGACAAATCAACAAATAGATGCCACGTCAATGAAGGAATAATATATGAGATCGCTGGATAGAAGCAGTGCAAAATTGGGAAGGACACCAAGATAAGGAATAAACGAAAGAAAATCATCTGCATATATTACCAGATTGGGATCTATAGGGAAAAAAAAAATACACTTTTTTTTTTGATAGGTAATAAACAAAATATTATTAAAAAAGCGTAAAAGGCGCCCCTAAGCATACAGGAAGTATACAAAAAGGACCAAAAAAAAAAAAAAAACACCCGAAAAACCCAATAGAAGAAAATTACATCAAACCCCCATCTTCTTGCCCCTATCCCGACTAGAACCCATTCCCCTAGCATCGAAATTAATAGAACATTCCAGATTCTTGACCTCTCTTTTCCCCTTTTTCCTTTTTATCTCCTTATCCTTCTTAGGAGGGGATTCAAAGTCAAAGCGCTCATCCTCGATCAAAGCCAAAAAAATCTAGAAATCCCTTTTGATCAGATCCCACGAACGAAACCCCCATCGTGCGAAAACACGACTTACTATCTTCCACTACCCTGGGGTAAACAACAACACTATCCTTTGGATCACTTAAACCCTAAACGCCTTCAAATGAATGTCTTAATGACAAGGTATAATTTGTCGTTCCAGTGAAAGATGACACTTCAACTACACAAAAAATGTCAACAGAAGAGCAAAAAATGAAATGTAATGCAATTTTATAGAAGTTTCAAGTGAAGCCCACACAAAATAATCTTTAGGATTTATTTCCCGAATACCACAATATTTAGCAAGACAAAACACCCTCAATGACATTGGTTTACAGGCATACCGTAACCAAGTATAAGACTTCAAAGATCACCCTTTAATATCACATTTCCCCTTGATCTTACCAATATAAATCTCAATAAAAAAAAAAATTAAAGACATTGCTGTAAGTAAAACTGTTGTGGAAATGTTTAATTCAGAGTTCATGAAAAATGAGACACCCCAAAGAGAACAAACAATCAAATGCAAACAGAAACAACTTTTGGCTAAAGAAACCCCAAATAACACATCTCATAATTAAAACATTCTGGTGTGTCTGAATATTGCTAAACCATCCAAATATATTATGCAAGAATTTTAAACAGACTCCATATGTTATTTTTTTTCAGTTCCAAAACTAATGAGTTATAGGTCTTCAACTTTATAAAGAATATCCTTACCATGAAGAAATGGCACCCAACTTAATAAGGGTATAGACTTCCCAAATTGTTGAGCCCACCACTCAGCACCTGGAAAAGTTAAGAACTCAAGTAAGAATGAAAGGTTAAATAGCAAATAACAAAAGAGAACCACTAAAGAAGATTACAATGTATTGAATTTTAAATAAAGTTTCAGAACATTATTCGTTTGTACACAAAAGCACATTACTTAGGATAAAAAAAACATTGGTAGCAGAAGCATACCAACAATGGCTGTGAAGAAATGGCACAGATAAATCAGCATGAGACCCTCAGTAGGACCATTGATAGCTGGAAGAATAAGGGTATTGGTGAAATAGCTGGATCAAGAAAATCAAATATCAATACTGCTAATGAGACATCCAACAGTCAGTAAAATCTACATATATCAACAATAAATAAACTTGTTCCGGAAAGCATTGGATAAACAATAATCCCAACAGTACTATTTCACATAGAAATGACAGATACCTAAAAAGAGTCATAAAGTGCAAACAGATCTCATAATATCATCCATGGTTAAAGAGTGAAAACAATGAGGACTTTAAATTCATGACACCCCCCCCCCCCCCCCCCCCCCCCAAAAAAAAAAACACCTCAAAAGAAATCCATGGGCTCTCACGCCTGGGAGACGGGAGTGAGAAAGTAAAAAGTCAAAAACTATAAAGCAATCTTTTTTCTTATAGATATAATCAATACAGAAAATACTATTTTAGTTTTAAGATCGAAAAAGGTAGGAATAATGTAATGAATAAAATTCATAAATAATGAACCAGTATCAATAGGCAACTTACTGTTCCCATGTTGCACAAAAAAATGGAACAGCTGAAATTACCCAGTACCAGAAAGTACTTCTGCCACACAAAGCGGTGCTCCCAAAAGCCAAGGCTTCAAACTATACTCAAGAAAAAAAAAATAATAATAAAGGTAATGCATCTCTAAGATCCATACAATGGCAACCAAAGATGACGGTACATACTGCACAAGCAAGAGCATCACATCCTGCAATATATAGGGAAAGACAAGACCATTATTCATCAATGTTAATACTCAGCCTACAAAGAAAAAGAATGACAATATACATGACAACAGTATATCACCATGGTCGAAAAGCTCCCCTAATGGACTTGAGGAATTTGTCCGTCTTGCTTGTTTCCCATCAACAGCATCAAAGGTCTAACATGGAACTAGAGAAAGGTTAAAAAGGTGAAAAAGAAAAGGATATGCCAACATCTACTAAAAAATATGCAATATAAAGACACCTCAAAGAGCAAGGCAGAAAGGTTATTCACTTATCAGGACAGAGATTCAGAATTGAAAAAATGAAATTGCGTTAAAAAAAATTTAAAGAAGACCTCTATAGCTGTTGAGCAGCAGCAGTTTTTCCACAACAACTAAGCATTTCATACCACTAAATGTACACTAGAATGTGAAAATATCCAATGCAGTTGTACAAAAGATAGATCATCAAGCAAAACAGCTGTACAACTGAAACTAAAATAATACATAAAAGTAAAAGAAATAGGATGAAGAAAATACTGAGTGTTGAGTGTCTTAATGTTTTCATCCTATTCAGCAAGGAGAAGCGTGCCCAATATACATAAAATATGACAACTTGGAAGAAACAGCATGAATACACAGTTTGAATTAATTTTAAACAGACCTGGTAGAGAAAAAGTAGCAATCCATGTGCAAAATGAACCCATCTTGGAGGAGCTGAATCCAAGCGAGGTGAATAAATCTGAAACAAAAATATATATATGAAGAACTCAGACAAGTTAGAGGTGCACTAAAACATAACACTTCTTTTCATAATATTCATTAACATCTGAAACACAATCCACATGTTTGTGAAGATTGCAACTCATCAACAAGTTTAAACCAACTTTTCTGTCTAATTAGCAGTTAGCCAATTGGGGATAAAAAAATGCATTAAAACAAAGTATTCCAACAAAATTACATACAAAGTAACATCGATATTCAGTTTTCGCTCACATAACATGTACATGCATTTGAGGCACAAAGAACACAAGTGGGGGGGTACTCATACTGGGCCATGTTAATATATCTCCTTTTGTGCATGTCATAGATAAAATATATTCTCCCATAATAAATTTTCTCCCTCAAAAGAAGAAAAAAAATGTGCAAGGAGTCAAGAAGGACGAGTTTCATATTGACGCCTTCCATAAAGCTCAGAAGGCTCTGAAAATTTACTGCGTACCAATCATACCAGAAACAGATAAATAACTAACTAAAAATTCCAGCACACAATTTTCAAGAAAAAATTTTAACTTATCATGTTATCGAGACACCAGGTACTGAAAAGAAGTGTACAATGTTAAATGAGAAGTTTTAATAGTTATTGGTTCTCAGAAAAATGGCATTATAAACAGGAGAACCTAACAATTACGAAACTAAAAACATGATAGCAGAAAAGCCCCAACTCACGTAGCCAAGCAAAGCAGAAATGACTAGGAATATGAATCCCATAAGTGTTATCTGACAAAAGTTAAAGAGTATTCATCAGTAACCGCCATGAAGAAATATATCAAAATAAAGTTAGAAATGGATACATTAATATAAAGAGGAAGCAAAGATTATTATACCATGTTTGGACTTGTAAAAGATCCCAAAACGCAAAACAAAGATCAAAGAAAAAGAGAAAAGTCAGTACATCTCAGTAAGAAAAAAATACTAAAATTTGCATAGAGGAAATTTATTCATCAAAAAATGTACTATCAGACTGATAGAAGTTCTGAAAGTGGGTAAAGCTTTGACAATATTAAAAGCCAGAGATATTATAAAACAATAACTGAACGCATTCCAACATAAAAATAAATAATTGATATTGTAATAATAATAAGATAACTGACAAATCCAAAAGTCTACGACTTGGGATCAAGAACAAGTCCAATGAAGGAATACCATCAGAAACTAGTATGTTTGTTAATGTGTTTTGGGGGGTGTTTCTGGTTTCTGGGTAGAAAAAGTGTTCTAATGGGACATAAAGGTGAAAACTTTATGTGTTTCATCATTCACAAAACCTCGAATTCTCAAACTAGTACTTACTCATTTACATTTTAGTGTTCCAAGGTTGGATTAAGACTTCAAGTCCCAAGCACTCTTAACTATCAAACCAAATTCTCAAGTTCTACCCATACGAATTTACTAAGGAAGAAATCAACAAACAAGACCAGCTTCAGTGCAAAATGAGGACGTTCTCACTCAGCTTTTTTTTTTTTTTTTCTAGGTCAGAAAATCCCAATTCTTAATTCCAATCAGAATATGGGAAACAGAATGGAAATCGAGACTGAACCGTATATTCTGATATTCAAAATTACCATTTTTCCTACTCCCTCGTTTTGGCATAATCCTCTACTAGCAATTGCAAAACTTCAACAACACATCAACTAAGAATCAGAGATACTAACACCAGTAGACATATCAAACTATATATCCATGTCGTTCTAGAAGTTCATTTCCGCCTTTTAGTACGATCCCCATATCGTCCGATCAGATAGCTTAGAAATCATTAAATCGAATATTCCAAAACAGATTATATGTATGTGCATGGTCTTCAACATACAACTTCACCTAGAGTAAAATCAAAATAGCGAAGCACTTACGGCATCCAAAGGGGGAAGAAATTAACGAAGCGACTCCAGAACGGTTGGAGCACATATTTGGCGACGTACGAGTGATCCACGCCACTGTACTTGTACTTGTGCAACGCAGCTATGCCATGCGACCCTATATACCCCATTCTTCCCAACAAGTCCCCGATTGAGTCTCAGAACAACCCCGCTAAACCACCTGCAGGTAGATTAACCGCTAAGTTAATGCAATCAAACAGAACGAAACTACACAAACACAAGCATTTGGATCCATGGAATCTGCATGGCTTAGCGATCTAGAGAAAAATATAGAATAACCGGAAAGTGGTAGACAATAGCAGATCAGCAAACGAAGAAGATGAAAACAAAATCTAAGAAATAGAGAAAGTGGAAACGAAGAAGAAGTTAAAATTACTAACTCTTCGGAATCGCAGAGATCGAGCGAGGTGAAAAATAGGAGTGAGCGGCGCAAAAGGGGGAAAAAAAAGGCAGATCCTTTATCTCCCGCCCTAAACGCATAGGATTGAAGAAGGCAAACAATTGCTGTAGTTTTATTACCGAAGTAATTAGTAGAAGTAACGTTTTTCTTTTTCTTTTTTAATTCAATTACTAATTAGCAGAAGAATGTTGAAAGGGTGAAAACGACACCGCTTGATTTCTTTGATTTCTTGACCCTTGGAACTTCAAAACACATACCACTGGTTTTCTCTGTATGTGGGACTGTGGTCACGTCGTGTGTGGTGTATTTTCTCAAAAAAGTTTTGCCTGCCAGTTAAAAGTCCAAACTCTTGTCCCAACTCCAAAAAAATGGTAATTGCTATATTTAAAATTAGTATTAAATTTTAAATGGATTAATTTATATATTTTATATTAATAATTATTTTTATTCTCACATAAAAAAATGAACATTTAAAAGGGAGCTACTGAAAGAGTACATATATACCATTCCTCCCAAACTATGAAAATAATTGGAGGCACATTATCGAATGCATTAACAAGTAGTGGATAGTTTAAGTAAGAAGTTTCTCAACAAATTTGGATAGTTGCTTATAGAAGAATCAAGAATCTCCTCCTCGACTTTTTAGAAAGTGATCCCCTTTTGCACGGCTCTCCTCTTTTTTGCTCCATTGGTAGCTTTGGGCATACGAGTTGAGATTTTTTAAGAAAGACAAACGCTTGCCATTCAATTTATTGGATAAGTGAAAGAATATGAAGCATTTTATTATAGCGATGGAATATATCCCGCAAACATATATAATGCTTATTCCTTATGAGTGCTTAAGGACAAGAAGCGGTGATTTCCCATTTCGAATTTCAATTTATAACTCTCTTTCTTCTTTTTACCTTATTTATTTATTTATTTATTATTATTATATTTGCTTAAAAAATAAAAAGCAAAGAGATCCACATAGAATAGGTAAGACAACAAACAAGAGTACAGGGATGTACAATTTAAATTTTAAGATTTGAGTTTTCAATTTTTTGATTCTAAAGTTATGATTGGTTTATAATCTATATAAGATCTCTATTAACATTTTAAAATTTATTTATATATTTTTTTTAAAAAAAAATAAAAAAGAAAGAATTCTTTCTATTTATACCTCCAATTTCTCTCTTCCGTCTTCACTCTCAAGTCTCATTTAACCTATCTCCACGCAGCCACACTCATGGAGGCGATGGGTCCATGGACCTCTATAACCATGGGATGATTATAGAGGTTATCCTCCGTGGCTGTTTGTCCCTTTAACCTCCATGGTCCATGACGTACCATAGAATTGAAGGGAGAGAGGAAGGTAAGAATAGAGAGAAATCGAAATGCATAAATGAAAAAAAATATATATGTTAAAATAAAAAAATATATATTAACAGAATATTAGATTGAAAACAAATGATAATTTAAGTTTTAATGTTAAAAATTTGAATTCTCAAAATTCAACATGCAGGCAGCCAGGCAGGGTGTCTCGGATACATAATCTCAACATGCAGGGTGGGTTATTAATTTTATCACCACGAGTGGGTTTTTTTTTTTTTTTTTTTTTTTAAAAAAAAAAAAGGACATATTTTATACAGTCGGGGATACGCTAAATGCAAACGCGTTGCATGTTACTTCCTTTTTTGGACGCATTCGATGCTTCGTACTTGACACGGCCCGTGCGTATTCCTCGTTAATTGGACCGACGTCCCGGTTCTTGGACGGTAACACAAGTCTCTCATAAGTCCTAACTATAGCGTACTCACGGCAGGCGACTGACCCGTTGAATCTAAATATCTAATTAACAATTGGCGTGACTGCAAAGCACTAAGATATTTCAAAGTGCTCGGTAGAAGACTTTGACCTTTGTTTTTTTTTTGTTTTTTTATTTTTTATATATTATTATCACTTATCAGAGAGTAGTCTTCTAATTAATGGGCCTCTAATTATTAATGCATTCGATAATGTGCCTCCAATTATTTTGGGAGGAATGGTACGTATTCTTTGAAGAGCTCTCTTTTAAATAATAAAAATACTTATTAACGTAAAATATATAAAATTAATCGACTTAAATTTAATAGTAATTTTAAATATAGCCTTTTCCATTATTTTGGAGTTGGGTCAAGAGTTTGCCCTTCTAACCGGCATATGAAACTTTTGAGAAAATACACCACACATGACATGATCACAGTCTCACTGACAAAGAAAACCAGTTGTGTGTATTTTGGTCCCAAGGGATAGCTCAATCGATTGAGGACCACGCTTCATGAAGCGAATGTCCCTAATTCGAATTCACCCTCCCCTCTTGTGTGGACATGTAAAAAAAAAAAAAGTAGTGTGTATTTTGAAGTTCCAAGGGTCAAGAAATCAAACAGTGTCGTTTTCACCCTTTCAACATTCTTCTGCCAATTGAATTAAAAATAAATAAATAAATAAAAATAAACATTCTTCTACCAATTACTTATGTAATAACTAGAGCAATTTTTCTTTTGAAGGGAAAATGTATATATTTCCTCAATAACTTCCAAAGGGTAACAAAGCTACAATTAAACTGATACAAGATTGAGATAGACTCATACCAATACAGGCAGGGACGGAGCCAGACATTTTAATGGGAGGGGGCCAAATAATTTTTTTTCTTAAGTAGGGATTAAAGTATATGTATAAAGGCAAATTTTAAGTAAATTAAACATAACCTAGTTTTGATATTTTTATTATTCCATTCAAATTAAAAATCAATAAGCAAAAGTAAAAATGAGTTTTTAGAAAGAAAAAAAAAAGGTAAAGAAAACCACTGTCCAACGATTCAGAAAATAAAAAATAAAAAATAAAAAATGTCTCAGTTATTTTTTCCACACATTCTTAGGAAATCAAGCTTGGTTAAGCTTGTGACTCCTCAAATCTACACATGTCTTCTTCCAATGCACTACTTTACTAAACCATGTTCGTTTACTTTGAACACAGTCTCTACAACTTTATAAAGATCTTTCCATTGTTAGATTCTTAGGCATATCCCTTACTACCCATGAAATATTAAAGGAAAAAAGTTTTGACAATAGTTGAAGAGATGATAAAAGGGAAGGGGGCAAGGAAAAAAAAATCTTGCTAGGGGCCAATAAGCAAAAAAAAAAACCTTAATTTGATTCATCTAAAAAAAAAAAAACTTAATTTAATTTTTTTTGTTTTACCTTAATTTTTTTTTTTTTTTAATTATTTGTTTCTCTTAAGAGTTGAGGGGGGGCCATGCCCCCCCCCCCCCTCTCTCCGTCATTGAATACAGGGATCCAAATCTATAAGAACCCGTTACAATTACCCCAGAAAACACAGATCATACCAACAATTGCTACAAATAGTCTTAACCAACAGAAATGTGCCTCTACGTTAACATAGAAACCATTACTTGCACTATGGAGTCAGTCACAAACAATCTGTGCTAAAAACTCAATGACTAGGATAATCTAACACAGAGCAACCTGTCAAATACAATCTGTCAACAGGAAACACCAAACAGAAATAGTCGTCAGAAGAAAATGCCATCAGCGACGGCGCGTGAAATACACACACCGTCATCAAAAGAACCCCTGCAGCGGATGATCACCATAAGTCCTCAACTACCACCAAAAACGGCAAAAAAATACGAGCGTAGCCCTCACGCGCCAAAATGGTGGAAACCCCCCGTCGCATGAAGACCACGCGCCGGTCAGCGGTGAGCGTCTCGACCAAAGGAGGCAGCAAATGGATTAGAGGACGGCGGCGAAAAAGGCTGGAGGGCGCGTGTCGACTATAGAACATCGGATCTGAGCAGATTTGGCCCCAAAGAATGTTGAGAAACTGAATCACTACCAAATCTTCTCGCCGGCGACAAGAACAACTAACTCCTCCTTTGGAAACTCTGTTTAGTGATTTCCTACCAAACAAAAAAAAACTAAAAAAATACAAAGAAAGAAACAAACCTCCATAATCCAAAAGGGCTAGGAGGACTAAAACCACCACCGGATCTAGTCCGGGGGTACAAAACTCCATAGCCCTAGTGGCTGGGAGACTCTAACCTCCACTGGAACAACCCAGGGAGGAAACAAAACCTCTATAGCCCTAGAAGGGCTAAGACTAGAAGCAAAATCGGGAGGAGGGAGGTTCTTTTGGAGATGTTTTTGGAGAGAAGGTTCTAACTATAACTAGAGCAATTATTTGCCTTCTTCGTTCCGGATCAGGATCGCTCAAATTCTCCTTAAAATTTGAGATTCACAAATGAATCTCAAATTTTATAATCTTAACCGTCCATTAGATCGAAAGGTAGAAAACTTACACAATTTTTGGGAGGAGAATTCCAAACATTTGGCCTCTCCCTCTCTCTTCTCTATCTCTTTGTTCTTCTCGCCGGTGTTCAACTTTTCAGCAAGGGATTTGATAAGAGGCTTTCTAGTGAAAGAGCCACAACATAGGTTGGCATATAAGCGAGGATCTACAGAGATCAAACAGCATTCCTTCTTCGAAGGGGTAAATTGGGCTTTGATTCGGAGTGCTAGCCCACCGGAGATCCCAAAGCCGGTATAGATTGAGGGAATTCTAGCCCCTATGCCGTGCACCAGTGACAAAGCTGCTTCTGCTACTGATAAAAATTATTTAAAGTTTGATTTCTTTTAGGCCATTAGAACTAAAGCCTAGTCCTATTGCCTCGAGAAACCGAAGCTAGGCCCAAACCCAATACACAACTGAGTAACCCAACGCCTTGGAGTGAAAGAGCCTGTTTGGTAACCTATTTTAGAAACAGTTTTATGTTTTCAAAACAGGGAAACGTGTTTTGCTACTGTTCACATGTGTTTGGCAAACCGGTTTAAGAACAAAAACAAGCAAAAACAAAAACACATAAAACACGAAATTTGAAAACAATTTAAACCTGTTTTCAAAAACAAGTTTCATGTTTTTATCTACAGTAACGAAAACACGTGTGAAGTATTTAAGTGCACGGTACTTCTACTACGGGACAGGTCTAGCGTTCGATTCTTGAGAGGAGCGATTTTTTTCCCCCTTCCCTCTCCTCTTCCTCCCCGATATCATCCTTCCCTTCTCAAGTCTCTTCGCTCTCCCTTTGCCAATTCCTCTGCCTCCACTTCCTACTCCTATTCGGAGCTCTGCAAGTTCTAAAGCATTTGAACAAATAAACCCATATGTGGAAGCTTAGGAGAAGAAGCTGGTGATGGGTCTCTCTCTCTCTCTCTCTCTCTCTCTCTCTCTCTCTCTCTCTCTCTCTCTATATATATATATATATATATATATATATATATATATATATATATATATATATATATATATATATATATATAACTACGATCTTATATTCTTTGGTCTGATTTTAGTGCTGGGTTTTGTTTTTTGGTCGTGATTTTTCAAGGGTTGGTGATTATGACGTAGGTTTTGATAAAAGTTGATTCTTTTGGGAAATTGGTATTTGCTAATAAAATTATTTCCTTGTACATTAAATTGGTATTTGCTGCGAAATTGGTATTTTCCGACCCTTAAAATTAGGTTAAATTGATCTAGATTGTACGATGAATTTAAAAGAGTTGTGGCCAAAGGAAAATTTCGGTTGTCTAATGAGAATCTGCATTTATGCAGAAAATGGAACCTCCCATTTGGAATCCTGAGTGCTACGGAAAAGTAAGATGAGATGAGGACTTGTAATTGTGTGTTTGGATGAAGTATAGCTAAGCTTGCTATGGTATTGAATCACCAAATAGGTTGAGAAACCATAAAATTGAAATTAAAATATTTAGAAACGTCAAATGATTTTTTATTTTCTTTCTAAGTGGAAATTGTTTTGAAAACAGTTGCCCAAACGCTTGTTGAACTATTGCTTTTTGTTTTTAAAAATTGTTTTTAAAAGCTTCCGCCTTGTTTTGCGCTTGTTTTCTGTTTTCCGAAGACAAAATCAGGGAGAACAGTCCGAAATCACCAGGTTTGTTATTTGCTTGTTCGAACCAAACATGCTACCATCTCTCCGGCCTAATTTCTGCAAATTTTCTGCAGCTGTTGTGCTCAAATTGGAGAAATATAATAAGTCTCTCTCCATTCAAGCTGGACATTGATAACCTTATAAACGAGTTTGCTGAGGTACCGCATAGTATTGAACAATCTTTTGTTTAATACTTGTTCTATGTTTATTCTAAGGCTTGTGGATTTTTCTTTTTGGGAGTGACAGGGCGAATCAACAGCTTTGGCTGATATGAAGAGGGTATGGCTTTCTAATAAGTTCTCGTACATATATGAGGCTAGTCCTTCTTCCAACTCGGCCGTCTTCATGCAATCGTTGTATTCCCATTCAATAGGTAGTGCGTTATTTTATGATATTTATGTGAACTTTAAAAAGTTTTTGCTCTCTATTGTGTTCGTTGTTTCCCTACACCAAGGTAACTCTCATTTACTCCTATGCAGGTTGCATGATAAGTAATGTTTCTTTATCACACATACTGGGTGGGCTTTTTTGCCTTTACTGCCTCTATAAGACTCAGCCTTTCAAACCCCCTTTCAAAATTTATCTATCACTTTGTACGATTTCGCCTGAAACTTGGTACTGAATTTTGAGCAACTTTTTATATATTGTATTAGTTGTGGGAGTACATTGGCGTGGCAATATTCATATAGCTTTTGGTTGACATGTGATGCAATGTTGATATGGCAATAATTCACACATCTTCCAAGCTTTGTGCTAGCTGTTTGGGGTTGGGTACTATAACGATTCAGGAAAAAGTACTAGCCACATCTATGCTATTATTCCAAAAGAACGAGTCAATTTGGAGTTTTCTTATAATCACTTATAAAGCCCAGTTTTACATAGTAAGTAAGTAATGTAGGACTTAGAACCCTTGAACATCTCTTATAAACCACCAACTCCCTATGTGGGCTACTCATTTTTCCAATATGAGACTGTGGTGTTACAAACTTCCTCCTTAAACTCTTGACCTCTTCGTCAGGGCCACGTCATGTAGTGCTGACAGCATCACATGTCATTACTAGGTGGCTCTGATACCATTTGTAACGACTCAGGGAAAAGAGCTAGCTACATCTGCGTTATCACTCCAAAAGGACTACTCAATTTGGAGCTTCCTTAGAATCACTTATAAAATTCAATTTCATCTAGTAAGTAAGCAATGTGAGACTTAGCACCCATGGGCATCTTTTATAAACCACCCATTCTCTATGTGGGCTACTCATCTTCCCAATATGAAAGTGGAGTGTTGCAGGTACATTTCATTATGCGTAGGAAAACTTATTTGATTTAATCATTAGAACATTAGCAATGGTGTACATCATTTTGCTGACAAAGTTTGTTTAATGATTTGTTAAAGTAAACATGAAAATCCGACAAAGATGCTTGGTTGGCCTTCTGCTCACTATATGATTTCAAACTATTGTGGACTACCTACCATAAGCCTGCAATTTAAGTTTATAGGGGTCATCTATATTTGTGATTATAATAGTTGTAAACTTGTAGTTTTGTTTACAGTGAGCTGCTGATGTTCTTTTTCCCTATTGTATCAAGATATCCTATTTTTGTAGATTTGCACTCAATATTAGTTGTTTTTTGTGGTTTTCTTGTAGTAATAATGCAAGAAGATATGCAGCTTCTGGATGTTTTAGGGAGGCATTGATGGACTTGTTGGGCTTTTGTTTGTTGTTTCTCATTACACTTCCTAAAGCTTAATGTTTTGCTTGCTGTATAGTCTAGCGATTCCAGGCCTTAGTATTTACATTTAGTAATGCCAAGTCTTATGGCTTTTTTTGGAGTGTTCTGTAGGAGTAGGCTCAAAGTCCAATCTGTTTGTGGTTGGGGGCAGAGCGCAAGTCATTTTTATGGGTGTAAAATGGTGTACTCCCTAGTTGCAGTCACTGATTGTTTAAAGTAACATTCATTTTTGTTGACCATAAACTTTTTGGTTATAGGTCAAAATTTACATTTTTACTTACATATCTATCCATAACCACTTTATTATTCTTAAATCGGTGATGGTGCGGGAAGAAAGAACACAAATGGTTATCTCTTTTTCGCTTTCCTGTTGTGAAAGTGCTGCCTAATAAATTGAAAACTGTTTCTAGGAAGTTTCTGTCAATTTCTCAGAACGTGTTAATGAAAGGTAAATTTCAATCTCCCTTCTCATTATTAACAAATGTTTGAATAGTAGCTTGACATTGGGTATTATGGGAGCATTGTGCAAATTGTATCTAAAGAAAGCTTATGATCGTATTAAGTAGACATTTATGATGTTTTTGCTGTCAAGGTGTGACTTTGGGGAGTGATGGAGAAAATAGATTTTTTATTGCAGATCGACAGTATGCTTCTCGGTTCTAATCAGTTGCTTTGTGGTTTCTTTAAGAGCTCTACAGGATTACGGCTGGAGGTTTCACTTTTTCCCACATATTATTGTTTTGATGGAAGTACTTATTAGAATTTAATCGAGGGCAGTAGGATGGGGCCATATGACTGGGTTTACATTTGGTATTGAGGCCAATGATTACATGGAATCACACTTACTTTTTGCTGAGACGTGTTAAATTTTTTGTGGTACAACCCAGATCAAATCCTTTCTCAGAGGTCTGTTCTTCTTTGCTTTAAAGCCATTCTAGGATTAAAGGTTAATTTGGGAAAATCAAATTGGTGCCTGTTGGTGTGTTGGATGTGGAATTGCTAGTGGGGATATTCTTGGTTGCAAAGTGACTATTCTCCCCCACGAAATACTTGTGTTTGCTCCTGGAGTCACAAGTCAAATCAAGAGCTATTTAGGATGGAGTGTTTAAGAGGATCGAAAGTCGATTGGCAAGCTGGAAGAAACTGTACCTATCCAAGGAGAAAGAGTGGCCTTGACTTAAGAGTACATTATCTAGCTTACCCTATTACTTTCTGTTTCTCTTTCCTTTGACTGTTGAAATAGCTAATCGTTTTGAAAAATTAGAAAGAGATTTTCTTTGGGATGGGCTAGGAGATGAGTTTGAATACTAGCATGTTAACTGAAAAACGATGTTTGCTTCTATTCAAGATGGGGGTAGAAGGCTTTTGATTTTGAATATAGTTTTGTTAGGTAAATGACTATGACCTTATTTGGAAGAGAAAGATCATTTGTGGAGGAAGTTGGTGGTTAAAAAATATGGAATTTCATGGGGACAACGGCATATGAATGAAGTTTGGGGTCCCTATGGAGTTTGCTTATCAAAATATACTAGGAGAGGTTTGATGAGGGGGTTGGGTTTAATAGAGGAGTTTGGTTTTGGGATAAATTATGGTGTGGGGGAAACTATGTTGAAAGTGACATTTTTTGAACTTTTCATATCTAATGAGATTAGAATGCAATAGTGGTGGAAAGTGAGGATAAAATTCTACCAAGGTTCATAGGGAGAGTTGGGATAAAATGGTTTGGAAGGTTTCTAGAAGTCGTGGTTTTCAAGTTATAATTTAAGGTTCTAAGAATGAAGGGAGGTAATCTTTTTTCCTGTGGAGGGGTATGTGGAAGGTAGCATCACTAGAGTGGAAATGTTTACTTGGACAGGAGTTTTAGAAAATATTTTAAGTAGAATCGGTGCTGCCTCCTTGAAAGAGAGACATCTTGAACCATTAAACAATGGGGCATACTTGCACGATTGAAAAATTGGATAATTGGAGGAAGTTTTGAATGGTTATAGTGGACTCATGTTGCATGTGTAAATGAACCAGGGATATCATATCATATAATTTTGACTGTTAGCTAGATAATTTTGTTCATTGGTGTTTCATGATGAAATTTTGGGAGATAGTTACTTTTTGTGTCATGTGCGAACACACACATAGGGAGAGATAGAGAGGGGGAGGGTGGGAGGGGCACTATCCATAATAAATTTGAAGTTCCTACTTTTTCATTATTTCTATGATTGGATGATGCGAACCAGTTTTATTAATTTTTTGTTAGACCCGTTTTATTTAAAAAATCACATCTTCTGATTTTGACATTGGATTGAGACAAACTTGGTGGCGTTGGAAAGCTGATTCAGAGGGCTACAATTTTGTATTTCATGAACATTTCATAATTCCAACGTTTACTAGGCAAAATTTGTCGTTTTGTATTATTTGTAATGCAAAGTGTTCTTATTTCGTTTATTATTATTATTATTATTTAAGGTTTAGAATTTATAGGCTATATATAAGCCTATTAAGATGGCTTAAGCCTCCGTCTTATGTATTTTTATCAATTTATCAATATGAAACACTCTATGAATGATTTTCTATCCCTTTTGCTTTGATTCCTTGATAGAATTTTGGTTTGAGAAGAGTTGTGATTCTATTGTTGTTTGCTATTGAGAACTCACTATGCTGCCTTGCATCATTGGACTTGGTCACTTGGGCCATGAGTTGCTTTTCCATCTTAAATTTGTGGGAGTTTTTTGAAATGTAGACATTAGTTGTTCCTTTTTAGTGTGTTTCTTGTATACTTTCTAGGTACTAAAGTTGTGCTGCATTATTGTGGCTTTTCTTTTTTAATGAATTACTTGTAAGAAGTATTAGAGTCCGTTTAGATTTGCGAGTTTAAAAAGTGTGATTTAAAATAACGATTTTAAAATGTGCGATTTAAAAAAAGTGATTTTTAAAAACGCAGTTAAGCGTTTGGCAAAATCGCAATTTAGCCTTTAAAATTGCAAATTAGCCTTTAAAATTTTGCGTTTTCAGAAAACATCATCTTAACTACGATTTGAAAAAACAGATTTTCTGCGTTTTCAAATTGCAATTTTTAAAAACCCCGTTCCCAAACGATTTATGTTCTGCTATTTGGTTTAAAATCGCACTTATTGTCTACGAAATCGCAATCCTAAACGCACCCTTAGTCTTTTGTACTATCCCTATCAGACTCTGCCAGCTGGTTGACTTCATTACTTATTTATCTTGTATGGGTTCTGATGAAAGTTAAAATATACTTTGTCTTACTAATACCTTAGATTCTCTCTCTCTCTCTCTCTCTCTCTCTCTCTCTCAGAGCTTAATTACCTTCATTCCCATTTGACAGGAGAGCTGAAGAAACTTACAGAGCTTGTTGTTGATGCAAAAGAAAAAGGTTTAAAAGTGGTATCTGCTGTGGTCAAAAGGATGCTTGAGAAAAACATGTTCCTCTTTGGGTGTTTGGAGATAAATGAAGGTTCTGTTACAGAGACAGTGAATCAACTTACAGAATTGCAGAATGCCTCCATTCAAGTTTTATATAATAAGTATGTTGTCAACATATTACTTTTATTTTGTATTTTTCTTTATTCAACATATCACTGATGATATTGCATATTCTGCACATTTTCTTACTCCTTTCCTGCTTTCCTTTCAACTAACAGGTTATTTGCTGATAGTCGGATAGAGCACTTCCTCCATATGGACTTGGTAAGTAACAAAGTGCCTTATGAGATGCATTGACATAAGTTTATACTCTATTTGAGCAGACATATGAACATGCATATCAACTATGTGGATTTCAATTTAAAAGACATTAATTGGTGAAACATATATGGTTTTTCTTTCTAATTGTAGTGGCGCACTTGGGTTGAGATTGTTTATGAATCTGAGCCTAGTTCCGAATTCTGAAAATTGTGAATCGCATCCACACAAACACAAAAAAATATGTGATACAACATAGAAGTTGGAAATTTTTCCAAAACTGTGGCATGTACACAACAGTAGAATATTACCAATTAACTTTGCTTTTAATGTCTGTAATTGTATCCTTCCCCTCTTTGATTTTTATCCCATTCAATAAGATTCTTTCTGTACCATATAAGTCGTGTGCGTTGCTGTGGTCCAGTGCACAATTGCTGTGACTCAGTTGAGTGTACAATGGCAGATATCAATTCTGGGCATGTGCAGGGCATATCCCACACATTTCAAAGCATGGCAAAGGGGATGCCATGTCATACTTGTTGTCCAACGGCAACATGGTTTTTATTAATCATCCATACGTGGATTGATAGATCAGGTGGGTATGCTACATCCTTAATATTTGGTAAAACTAGCAATGAATGGTGTAAGATTGGTTTTGGTCATGGTAAGCGATGACTATTTCTAATGGTACTTGGACCAATTACATTTCCTTCCCCCATGGAAAGGATGGAGGATGAGGTCAATTCTCATGCAGGTGGCGTATCCACCTACCAATGAAAAGCATTGATGACTGGTGGCCTATCCCCCCCACCCTCTCCCACATAAAAAGGCTGCTGGGAATCATCTAATGTAAACCAATCCAATTGTAAAGATAATTTGGAAAAGCAAAGTGAGTCACAGTGGATCTTAGATGACTCCAGACCAAACGCAAGTTTTTGACCTGCAGTACATAAAAAGAACATGTCAATTTGAATCGTTCTGCTGGGAGTGCTTATTTGACTTTCATTGATTGCTGTTGGTGAGGGATCCATAGTTGGTGAGAACAACCAATGATCTGGTTGTCTGAATGCTAATTTTGAACAGCATTGTTGACAATGGTATTGTTTTGAGATACTTGTTTCTTGTACTTTGGGCATCTTCGTGACAATAATATTTACCAATTTTTTTTCTACTTGTTTTGGTTAATTACCTTTCATGCTATACTCGAACATTATCTGATCATGGTATGATAGTTGTAACAATTCATTCAGCCCCTAGGTCCACAAAAGTTGATTTGTTATAAATAGGTCAGGTAAACACAACTCTGTTAGTTAAAACTACCACCCAATCTAAGGATTTTGATGTATGGGTGGATTGACAGGCTTGGCAGGTTTTGTCTGTCATAGTTTTTTTTAGCAACTTATGAGATTTTTGATAAGGTGATCTTTCATTTGACATAATGGGTGCTATGAATTTCCTTTTATCCTTATCTTCGAGTTAGCTTTTGGTTTAGACTGCATCTGACATACATTGTTGTTCCCCCATGTACTAGGGTATGGAAGTTGACTTGAATGTTGTCCAGGAAAAGTCAACAGAGTATGCAGAGGCCAAGAAATTGGCCATTGAAGGTATTGTATTTTTCCTTACCAAATTCAGCAGAAACAGAATAATCGATCATTTTATTATGGAAGTAACTTTTATGTATGAATTGGTATCATGATGGTGAGTGGTGCTATTGTTTATCATTCTAGAAAGTTAGTATAGTGCATCCGGTCTTGAAGATATCCACAAGTAATAATGTTTGGCTATTTTTTTCCATTCTACTTTGCTTCACAGTGCATCCTAAGAGATGTATCAGTTAATTTTAGGATTTCAGTGGGGACATCCTGATGTGGCTCGTTTAGTTATTTTTGGGTCTGAACACCAATATGATTTTCAATGATCTTACCTATATATATTATTATGGGTGACATGTGTCATAATTTGATTGGTATTGACGTGGCATTTGACGGTTTCTATAAAAAAATTTGGACATAAGTTGGGTTCAAGGACCTATTTGTTATTTTTGCATTCTACAGTGAGCTCTTAACAAATTTTTATACAACATGGAACTTATTATAAATCGATGTAACCACGTTAGTCTGATTTTACATTTTTCCCTACTAAATAATTTCTAAACTAGTTATGAAATCCCCAATCCCACATTTCCTCTACTCTTTTAGAATGACAACATTTGCATTTATGTTATTAAAACGCATGGTTTTATTAAACGGGTTTCACACTCCAATATTTTCCCAAGATCACTAGCAATCTTCTCTGCCAAAAAAAGAAGCAAAGATATTACTATGCACTATTTTATGGTGCCAACTGCCATAGAATACAAATTTCTTTTAATTTTCTGGGCAGTTTTACAGATGTTTATGTCAACTGGCCTACTTCCACACTTTTATTTATGGTCATTTGACTTCTTATTTCTGCTTTTCATCATGATTTCTTGTTAAAGAGGCCAGCAAGGTAGTGGATGTTCAAGACATAAAGCACATATCAGAGGATAAAAAATTGATTGGAGATGAAATGGAGAAGATCGTAGATGACTGGAATGTCCAAAGAGATATTTTTAATCAACAAAGAGGATTCAGCCAGCAACCTCCTGAAGAACAACAGCAGCTCCTGCTGCTACAAGAAGAAGAGCAACAGCAACATCAAGATGATGAAGACTTTGATCAGGAAGATGAAGACTTTGATCAGTTGGAACGATTGCTATCCAAAGCATAATGGCTACCCGTACCCCGTTGGAGCTTCATAAAAGGTTCAGGGGCACGGATGGTCTCTAGCTGAGAATGCCATCCTGATTAATTTCACTTTGATACAAAACCATCTCCTCCTCCTTTTTTTTTTTGGTTCCAGATGGGAAGAATGCTCGTGAGTGCCTTGGGCTTGGTTCTAGCTTGTGTGATTTATTATGCATTCTGTATGCAGAAACGATTTAATATGTACATTTAAATGAGTGTGTAGTCTTGTAGATGTAAAATCATGAACAATGGCTCCATCTAAGCTGTTTAGAATATGCCTTAGATTAATTTGTTCCAAGCTTCCTATTTTTAGACTTCGTGTCAATTTTGCAGTTGACATTAGTTTAATTTTGTCAAGTGTTTGAAGGAGAACGGAAGGTTAGGTTCCCGGTATATAAATTGTAGTGGAGGGTTAAAACAAAGGAATGTTATTTTGATTTTCTATGTCTTCTTCCATCATTTTCTATTGACTTGACATTGTTAACCAACCCTTGATTTTTTTATTTTTTCTTTATAATTAAGATTACTCTAATGGTAGATTGACCATCATTTTCATTTGTCTGTCTGGTTAATTGGTTGCATTTGCTTTTTTATAGGTTGGCAAATCCCTAGAAAAGTTTGAGGATTTCAAGATGTTTTATTTGAATTTAGAGACGAAAATTAAGAAGAGATTTTGGTGAGATCACATGCTGAAAAAGTGTTATCTGCAAAGAAGATTGTTTGATAAACTTTTGAGTGTTTTGTATTTTCAATATATATATAAAGAGATGGTGGTGCGACCACCTCTCTTTCGTTAAGAGTGGCCGTGCAACCACTTCATCTCTTCGGTTAGAGATGGTCGTGTGACCACTCTGGTTAGGGTAACCATAAGATAACCTTTAACTTGTTGGAGTGACTGTGCACAATTACATTTTCTTTTATTATTTATATAAAAAATGAATTATGCGTAATAAGTAAATTCCTATTCTTGAAAAAAATAAATATGTATTTTCTCAAAATATTTTGATAAGGTGTATGAAGTTATTTTGTAATTTTTTTTTAACAAATATATTTTAGGGTTGGAAAATAGGAAAGACTTTCAAACACGTCCAATGTTCTTGTACAAAAAATACAACATATGTAAAAGTACAATCGACAAAATGAAAAATTACTTTCACGTGGTCCCAACTTGCCATTTTTTAGATGTAAAAGTACAAATTTCCTTTTTGGGATGTAAGAGGTGCTCACATTAATTTCCTCGTGACACAATAGAATATGAAGAATAGTATGTAACGCATATCCCAATTATTACAGGAAAAAAAATAAATAATAATAAAAAAAATCCATATTTCCATAAGACATGCTATGACAATTAAGAACCCAAAGGTTTTTATAGATTGAAACAAAAAATAATAATTAAAATGATAAATCGACAACTTCAAAAGACTTTAACATACAATTGATCACTTGGAGAAGATCATAATCAACCATCAATTGTTGCGTAAAGCAATTGATGTTTTTCACTAATTGAATTGTCATACGATATCTACATCATTTTATAAAGAGTATTGAGTCTTACTCCAGGAAAATAATTATTATATAAAATAAGGAGATTACAACAATATGCAATCATAATATTAGTAAAAATGTTGATATTTTGCAATCCTATCAACAATCCAACAAGAGTAATAATGTAAATTATCCATATATATATATATATATTCATACTCTCATAACACCAACATAAGGCTTCACCGCAGACCCAATCCACAAATACCCATTATGCTCTTCAACTTCACTGACAGAGTCAAGTGAATTCCCACCCTTTCCATCCAACACGCCTATAACTTTTCCCTCTGCATCATATTTTGCTGCCGCGATATCTTTTGTCCCCCATCCCTCTGCGATTGCACTTTCAGTTTCATGCAGAGCTCCAACATTTTGGATCTCTCTTCCGCTATTTAATGCCACCCAAAATTCTCCCTTGCTGTTCTTCTTAATGTTGTCTGGGGATCTATCCAATGGAGAAAAAACTTCTGTTGTACGGCTCCTGGAACCTCGAAGCCAAAACTTTAGAATTTGGAAGTTTCCGCTCTCTGCTACCACGAGGAAGGAGTTGTCGTCGCTCAGAGCCACGCCATTTGGGAATGCTAAGCCTTTTAGCAAGACGCTCACTTCCTTGGTACGTGGGTTGTACTTCATCAGCCTGCCTGTTGCGTCACCTTTTAGGATTACCTGTAACCATTCCCTGTGGCACAAGGAAATTATGGAGATTAATGTTAGGTTTAAAAAGTAAAAGCAGAGAAAAATGCTAGCTATTAATTTATAAGACTCAGATAATATAACACTGAAAATTTAGTCATTAATTTTGTTTTTAGAAGTGGAAAATGTTTTTTCATTTAGAAAGGCATGGTATTTTTGAGAATTTCACTTTTTCGATCTGTTAATTAGGATATAACGCAGAATTTGGACGGAAAAGTTGACATTGCAAAAAATTAAAATATGGTAATTTTAAATTGACACTTCTAAAATTTAAGAATATAATTGCATGAGTAATGAAATATGGTAATTTTAAATTGACACTTTTAAAATTTAAGAATATTATTGCATGAGTAATAAAAGATAAAGATGACAAGCAAATTTTTTTTTTTTTTAAAAAAAGTTGTAATCAACCTACTCTAACCTGTCGAATTTAAGTTGAAAGTCAATTAAAACCTCTTATTTCTTATTTGAAAAGGGAAAATCCAACTTAATTACAATTAGAAAAAAAAAAAAGTCACAAAAAAGCTTAAATAGATTAACTGCGCACATGTAGTATATATCTATTGAAAATAATCTATTAATAAAATTTGATAAACAATTTTACATCTTAAACAGCAAGAAAGAATAATTTTTAAATAAATCTATTTTTTATAAAATTTATAATATTATTGTATTTAATTTTTTTGAATTTTTTTTTTTTTTTTAAAAAAAAAAATCTCATTTAGCTAGACTTGCAGCCTATTTTGATCAGTCGGCTATCTGACAAACGGTACTCCAAAATTCCAAATGAAATGACAGAATTAAGAAAACTTATCTTGAAGACTTACACATCATTCATTATGACTGAATGGGCACCAACCAGAGAATTCAAGTTGATATATATTAAGACCATTATTGAAATTTCTTAATTAATTCACTATTTATGGAATCTGGCTGACAATCTCCCATACTCGATCTTTTTGGAATTTTGTTGGTGAACAATTAAATTGGAGCTGGAGGGCTGACTATGTCCATCTTTTAAGCTCAGACTCATTATTGTGCAGATGTATAATTCCTTGCCCAAAAGGGTACCAAGTTATATGGCTTTCTGTTCAGGGTTAAAAGAAAAATAATGGAAGCAGTAATTTGTAGATTTCATATTAATAATAATTTTTGCTGTCATGCTAAAAAATAGACGCCTGAAAGTTAAAAGTGCCCGCAGCTTAAACGGAAAAAAACCAGAGACAGACATCATAAGAACAAAAGGTGTACCTTCTTTGAAATAAAATGCTGCTGTCTGTAAAATAAACCTCTCCAGTGTTGTTGTCGATGTCCAAAGCATTTGTGAATCTGAAGGGGACTCCTTGAGCAGAAGTGGCAAGATGTTTGGCGACGCCGCCAGAGGATCCTACCATTAGGAGCCCAAAGTAGGCATCTGCAATATAAAGATCACAAGTTGCGGTGTTGAATTTAAGGCCTAGGGGTCTCCCACACTTTGGCTCGAGATCCGGGTTGGTTGACCCATCACATAGCTTCCTATTCCTGATCAAATACAAACATTTGCTCACTTTATCAATATTTTGATATATGAGTGTTTTTATGCAGGTCAAAAAACCCACAATATATAAAGGACTTAATAAGATATTGGTTAAAATATTTATAGCAAATTAATAAGTCAGAGCAGTATAGTTCACTGATCAGCAATCATTCACTTATCAGAAGTGGCTAGAAATAAAAATATGAGGGGTTCTCACAGAGATGCATGCTTGTGCTTTTAGGTCTAATAGCTCAACAGTACTCGGAATTTGACGAAATGGTATGATCAGATCATAATATTTTTAATTATATGCCAACAGAACTACCAAAACCTATCATATATACAAAAAACCAATGCTCAAATTCTCTGGATGAATATGTGCAAACTCAATATATATAAATTACTTGCTCAATCATAACTGGCATGCAGTGCCTCTGAGAAAGAAACAAAATTTCAAGCATTGCATGCCGGCCTCCATTAATATTAGGAAGAGGAAATCATCAATCAAGAAAAAAAATTTATAAAAAGTTTTCCTCATGGTGGTTGAAACTATATATTTTGAACTCCAAGAAAAGATACATCCTGTTAAATCAGCTCTTGCCTCTTTGGTGAGGTGATGGCAAACTCTTTCCAACCCAACTGCGCTCCTTGCCACTTGAGGATTCTACCATCTGAGACCCCGATGTAGGGTCCTTTTCCATGGCAATCAAAGCCAAAGCTTTCAGGGCCAACTACCACTGGGAGGTCAAGTTGGATATAGTTTTTGAGGTGATCAGTGGAAGTTGGTTCGTGTGAGAGGATGAGACACGGAGCTATCAAGATTACAAGGAAGAACAAAAAGGAGGTAGGAAAAAGAGGCTTCATGGTAGAAAACAAATTAAGAATCTACTGCTACGTGGTTTGTGGAAGCATGCATGCAGTAATACTTATTAAGCAGTTTCTTTAATTATCCTCAACAACTTCTCTTTATAGCATTAATGACGTACGCACAGTTGTAGCTAATAATTAAATTGATTGAAGGCATACATGCATGTAAGCAATTATTAGGGGAGAGGGCAGGTATATATAAAGCATATTAATAATTGTTTAGGTTTGCTTGGGATAGGCTAGGATCCTCTCTACTTACTTATTGATTGGGATTTAAAATTGATAAATTTGACGATGTAAATAATTTTATATTATTTAAATTTTTTAAAATATGTGCGTATTAACATTAATTTCATATAAATATATTGTTATATACATTAATTTTAAATTTTAACCATAAATAAAATAAATATTATACATTTCATTGAAATAGAGAGAATCTAATTTGCATAATAAAAGAGGAGAGGGCAATAAATACATAAGGTTATTACTGTTGTGTTAGGTGATCATATATACACACACATGAGGGAGAGGCACATCACTGCACATGTTATACAGGCAAGTTGTCTATGTCTATAAATAAATAAATAGATGGGACATACACTACAAAATAATAATAATAACATATTTAATGCTGTTTTAGGCTATATAAACGGCGATAAACATTTAGTGCCGTTTAATTAGGGCCTTGATACACATACAACCCCCACCCAATTATTGCACAACTCCAAAGCACATCGGAGTGTGGTCTACACAATTGGCCCCGCCCCAATGTGCCTTGGGGTTGTGCAATAATTGGGTGGAGGTTGTAATTTTAACATTTTTCCGCTTCTCCAACAACATTAATGTAGTGGGTCTTAAATGAATTTAATACCGTTTAGAACGCAAATGACGTTAATTTATACCTTTTTTGAAAAGTGACATTAAATGTAGTAATATCGCTTATTGTAAAAACAACAATAAATTTAATGCCGTTTTCAAGATAAATGATTTTATAAAGTTATGTATTGTAGATAGTATTGTGTAGTAACCAGAAAAACAAAAATGATACATTTTAAATGGAAAAACACGTCAGAAATATGTATAAAGTTGACTAAGTTGAGCAAATTAAGAAGCAGCTGCTTTTGTAGCTAATTAAGACATGGGTCTACCCTTGAAAGGATCGAACGGCTCTCTCTTCCTTAATTTCCTTGTGGTCATGCAACTAGCTTAGATGGATATATAGGTACGTTATCATTATTCTGAGCTCAATTTTCTGAAAATCACAGCTAAAAATTCGTTATTGCCTATAAATTAAGTAAATTGGAGACAAGGCGCGCGCCGCTCAGCATGTTCAATCGGATTCGAAAAGGAAATTTGCCAAACCATGTCATTTAATTGACCAGGGCTTACAGAAAAATTCTGTGGTTGTCCCCTCAAAATATCTTTTATATATAAGTTCAAGGATATAAAAATTCCCGTCGCGTTCTTGGTAATATTGTTGATTTTAGGCTATGGTGAATTTAGAAGACAGTCACCAAACCAATTGTCAAGATTGAGGAGAACGTAGGTCTCCAAACTTAGATGAAAAAGTTGTGGCCAACGAAACTAGTAGAGGAGGCCAGGGTATGTGTTGTTATGATTAAACCATGTCCTCTACTCAATTAAGTTCAAGGGTTACTTAAACTTGAATTTGAATTGTATTTGTGTGTAGTGATTGCCCTTTAGGAGCTTTAGCGGAAGCATTTTGAGGGGATTCGTATTGTTGTAATTTGATAGAATTCAAGTAAATGTGGAGATTTGTTGACGTGTGAATGCTTGAAACCCATCAGTCACGTGGGCCTCATTCCTTAGCTTGTTGATGTTGGTTCTGTATTTGGTTTCGACCGAATTTTCTCATTATAAAAGCATTCTATTCAACCAAAAGAGTGAAGGGGAAAAAGAAGCGGTGCACAACACAAGAAGAAAACGAGCTGAAGTCGTGCGTGGGACAGTGAGGGAGAAAAAAGAGAAACAAACCTGCTGTTTGTACTATCAAAACAGAAGTTTGTACTTTTGTTTACTATTTTGTTTTCTCCTTTGATGAATAATTTATTTGTGTTTGATATTGAGATTTGAATGTATTGAAACTTTAAATTTTGAGTGTTTTTCTCTTTATTATTTTTGTTCTTATCCATCCATCTTTGGTTAATTAAATCCTTCGTAATTGTATTTGCCTATAGACATACTTCACATCGAGGGAACTACATAAGTTTTAGTGTTCTTTTAGTGTGATTGTTTTGTGTTATTTACCACCGTAATTGTGATCTATTGCACAAAAAATATTTGTTATGCGACATTGGTTGAGGTAAAGTGATTTAGTGGTTCACAGATTAAACAAACATACAAGTCACAACTCTTCAAAAAAACCAACAAAAATCAAGGATTTGAGGGAAAATTGAAGAAAATTCACCTCTAGGAAATTTCTTATTAAAAATTGAGGATAAACAACATAAAATGTCAGCCAAACTATTCTTATTAGGCTTAAATAGAAAAATAGGATTGCAGCCCTGAGAAAACAAAAGACTAAAATATTCTGCTACATTAACGGTCGATCAAGGTTCAGTTTAAATGCGATAAACATGAACCACCCTCGGTCGATCAATCATCGACCGAGGCATTGACTGAACGCCTCGAATTTTTGTACTGGAATTGATGCATCAATACTCTTCGTGGATCAAGATTTGATTGAGACTTCAATCGAGGCTCTCAGTGTGTCTGTATGCTTGTATGTCTCTAAATTGATTTCAGCCAGTGCAGGCACTATGTAAGTTGTCTTTCTTTTTCTTTTTCCAAGTTCACTCTGCAAATTATCAATTGACAATATATAGTTATATATTAGTTACTATTTTGTAGGAAGTAATGGTACGTTGTTTCTTCACCATGACAACTTCAAAAGACTAGATATACACCAATTAGAAAGATTAGAGATATAATTGAAATTTTATGGAGAATAATGAGTATGATGTCATATGGTAGGTTTATTTAGTGAGCTGATGTCACTTTTGTCAACAATTTGGATATATAGAAAAACTAACAAATGGAATGATTTTTAAAACGATTAAAACCCAAAGAATAATTTTTTTAAAAACAACTCTAGAGAGTAATTTTTAAACATGTGAAAACTCAGGACTAATTTTTATTTTTTTTTACTTTCCCTTATCTAAATATGTGGCCAGTAATTTATACTATTAGCAACTCCAACGTGTCGTCATTAATAATAAATAATAAATTATTTTGGCGACATCAACATGTTGATTTTGTCACAGAATTTAAAACAATTTTTTTTTTTTTTTGGGTGAAATTGGATTACTTTATAGCGACTAGATCTGATTCCTGTAATTTGGTGTGGTGGCTATGATCAGGTAGGGTGAATGATCTAATGGAGTCTAAAGGTGGCAAGAAGAAGTCCAGTAGTAAATCCTTATTCTACGAAATTCCCCTTGGCTACAGCATTGAAGACGTTCGACCCAACGGTGGAATCAAGAGGTATAGATCTGCTGCTTACTGCAACGTAAGTTTAGTGTACTTATCGCGTTGTTGTTAGTACTTCTCATGAATTTAATTTCTTTGTTTATGAAGATCAATAGAACTATTATGTGTACGATTTTTTTGAGATTATAATTCACGTTAACATCTTGCTTTCATCTTTTCCTGTACGTGCAGTGTTCTCGCAAACCATCCTGACATTCATAAGTTGTTCAGTAATCGTTTTGCTTTTGTTAGTTTGATTTCCTTTTCTTCTTCAAGACTTCAATCGACTTCTTCCTCAATCCATCTCTTTGCAACTGTGATCTCTTTGCAACACTACTCTGTTTACGATTTGGACGTCTTGCAAGTGCAACTGTTTCCGTTGTTCCATATGGCCGTAGCGGTATCTGCAATCGGATTTGAAGGTTATGAAAAGAGGCTTGAAATATCGTTTTTTGAGCCGGGTGTCTTTGTTGATCCTGACGGAAAGGGTCTCCGATCTCTGTCAAAATTCCAATTGGATGCGGTTCTTGGACCAGCTGAGTGCACTATAGTTTCTTCACTGTCAAATGACCATGTGGATTCCTACGTTCTTTCAGAATCTAGCCTCTTTGTTTATCCGTACAAGATAATTATCAAAACCTGTGGGACAACGAAGTTACTTCTTTCAATCCCACCGGTCCTAAAATTTTCTGAGACCCTTTACCTTGCTGTAAGATCTGTGAGGTATACTAGTGGAAGTTTCATCTTCCCTGGAGCTCAGACGTATCCGCATTGTAACTTCTTAGAAGAAGTTGCTGTCCTAGACGCCTATTTTGGGCAACTTGGTTCAGGCAGCAAGGCTTATATTATGGGTGGGTCTGACAAACCACAGAAATGGCATGTGTATTCTGCAGAAGCAGAATTTGCAAGTGCATCCGACCCTGTTTACACTCTAGAAATGTGCATGCCTGGTTTGGACAGGAAAATGGCATCTGTCTTCTAAAAATCACAATCAGGCTCAGCAGTTGTGATGACTATCAATTCTGGCATAAGAAAGATTCTTTCAGATTCTGATATATGTGACTTCGAGTTTGATCCCTGCGGTCATTCCATGAATGCCATTGAAGGATCTGCAATTTCAACCATTCATGTTACACCAGAAGATGGTTTCAGTTATGCAAGCTTTGAAACAGTTGGGCATGATTTAAAAGGTGTGAATCTGACTCTATTGGTTGAGAGGGCATTGGCTTGTTTTGGACCGAGTGAGTTATCTATAGCAGTGCATGCCAATGTTGCGGGTAAATTACTTGAGCAGAATTGTTCACTGGATGTCAAGGGATACTGTCGCAGAGAGAGGAGCCTTGAAGAGCTTGGAGGGGGTGGTTCCATTGTCTACCAGAGGTTCATTAAGACTGGAGGCTGTGTTTCTCCTAGATCAACTCTGAAATGCTGGCAAGAGGAAGAACAAGATGAAGAATGGTAGCAAATGTTTTCTCCATTGTGGTCTGCTTCTTTTAATTAAATAAAGCATTGCTTTAGTCTTATTTGGATGAGGCAATAGTCTTTTAGTTGTCTTAAGGTCTCTGTCAAATCAATGGATTCAGTTGATGTATTTAACTATAAAACAATCAATTTGAATTGGTTATTTTCTGTCTTCAAATTATTCTAATTAATAAATTTGTGATTATGCCTTAAAACTGTCCAAACCATAACAAAACTGTCGTACCATGAAGCAACGTTGCCACTTGCCACTGTCATATTTTTTCTATTTTTTTGGTAAAAACTGTCCCTAGTTGGTTCACGATCATTGAAGTAAACAAGGCCTAATACCTTTTGGATCCTATTGACACTCAAAACTCTCTCAGAAATGCCATGTCCAATTGACAACCAATCCCTCTCACTTCCCTCAAGAGGGATGCCAACCGTCGCGGCTGATATAACTGTTGGCTCTGTTGCACGTCAATATGGAGCGACTACACCCTCTACATCTACACGTCTCTCACGGAGTGAGAAATCAAAAAATAAACGTCAGAGATATCTCCCTAGACCAATCACCAAAACGACTTGTTACAAAGTGCATGAGATGGGCCATTACACGGGCCCATCAACAATGAAAGTCACTAATCGTAGAAAAAGACTAAATATTTGGTTCAAACGTCATCTTGTGGCTGTAGTTTAGTGGTAAGAATTCTACGTTGTGGCCGTAGAGACCTGGGCTCGAATCCCAGCAGCCACAAAAAGTCCCCCATACTTTTTCGAATTCCCCCAAACTCTCTTCTTTCATCGTTGGAGGCGAATGAGGAAGGAGAACCAGATCAGAGTGAGAAACGGGGAGCCAAACCAAAACTTGGTTTCGTATTTTGCATATAATTGTGTGGAAGTGGCTCTATATGGTAATCGCTACATATTTTGCTCCTCAGAATTATTTATTCAAGTTTTTTGAAGTGTTAACAATTAATCAAAATATGCACACTACAAAAATTTATGCAATTTGCCACTTGCATTTCGCCTATCCGTACACGTAGCGAACAGTTAGACACGTGTAAATAGCCACATGTTCGGTGCGTCGTAGATCCGAGTGTAGCTAATTGTACAATTGGTCACGTGTACAGTAAAACACGTGGCCACAAAGCCACGTGTATATAAATACACGTGGCTGACAGTTAACCACATGTATTTATATACACGTGGCTTTGTGGCCACGTGTTTTAATGTACGCGTGGCTGACAGTTGGCCACGTGTATATAAATACACATGGCAAAATTTTAGAAATTTTAATTTTTTTTAAATTAATTAATTAATTAATTTGTTATTTTATTTTTAATTTAATTAATTTATTTTGTTAAATTCCTTTTTAATTTAATTTTTTTTTCTTGTTTCTTATTTTTGTTAAATTCTTTTTTAATTTGGACAAACGGACATGGACAACTACTTTGGTGCTCTCTATCTCTCTCTATCTTTGGTGCTTGCTGTGCTACCACAGTGTTCATACCTTCATTTCACAACTACTAAACCCTAACCAGTGATGTACTGGCCAGCCGGAGTTTGGAGAGATAGAGAGACAAAGAGAGAGAGAGAGAGAGAGATACAAAGAGAGAGAGAGAGAGAGAGAGAGAGCGAGATATTAGAGAGAGAATGAGAGGGTACTGTTGTCTTACTGGTTGGTCGGAGTTTGGAGATATAGAGAGAGAAAGAGAGAGAGATACACAGAGAGAGAGAGCGAGAGAGATATTAGAGAGAGGGCGTGTCACCGGAGGGAAGGCTGGCAACGCGGTGGTCAGGGAGCTAGCTGGTGGTGCAGTGACGGAGAGAGAGAGAGAGCATGAGAGAATATAATTTATATATATATTATATATTTCAAAGTAATGGGCAGGTGGGTGCGCGGGAATTGTCTCGTGCGCCTACCTGCACAAATTTTGGCCACGTGGCCTAAAGCCACGTGACCAAATCTCTTATTGTATATTTTAAACATATTTTTTATTATATATATATATATATATATATATATATATATATATATATATATATTTAACTTATAGTGTACAAATTTCTAAAAAAGTGGCCAAGTGTATTAATACACGTGGCCAAATGGACACGTGTATTTTATACACGCGTTCAAGTGGCCACGTGTATTTATTACATGTGGCCACTCGTTTTTCATGTACAAATAGCAACATTGTCATGAAGACACGTGGCTATTTGGCCGCGTGGCTACAATAACAGTTACCGTAGACCCGCGGCGAATTACATGAATTTTTGTAGTGGCATTTAGTGTAATTAATACAACTTTTGGGAGTATATATCTTTATTTTCGTACAGATTCCAGAGTTTATCCTACAATTAAATTCAGGATCTTCTAAGCTTTAGTTGTGCTGCTTGTGCACCACCCTTTGGCTGCGTCAATCACATATACTACTACTTTAACTAACATCTTCCACTTTTCTTTTGGCAAATCAATTCCGGCCAGCCTTTTCTTTTGAGAATCAAATGTCATATATATATGTTCCCTTTTTTTTAACAAGTATTCTTCATGATCGAATATGCCCATGGCCATGGTTTTCTTTTGGATCTTGCCAGTACTGCATGCTGGAGCCACGATCGATGAGGCCTACTTCTTTGTTTTGGTTTTGACGATTTCACACCATAAGCTTTGTTTGTTCATAATATGCTCTCACTGTTTATAACATGCATGTTGTCTTTGTTAAATCGTTGTTGTAAGAAGCTATGAATGATTGAATTATATTTAATTGAAATGAAGATAAACTCAAGGCTTTTACTAATTATTAAGTTTTTGGGATAATCGATGAAATTAGCATAGTATTAGAGTAGAGATCTTGAGTTTGAACCATGACTTACCGTTTACGTACCTGTATTTCAGTCAAATATATAATCTACACGTTGAGCCTTATTTATTGAGAAGAAGTTTGAGCCTCATGTACGTGAGGTGGAGTATTAGAAATTAATTAACCGATTAAATATATATATATATATTTGTTTTTATTAACTTGAATTTTTAAGATAAGGTTAACGTATCTTTTGTGCTTGCGGCGGGGACCAGGGAACGTTGCTGTAGTATATATATACGTACAAACACACGCAACAAATGAAAGCAATTCAGTTTGGTTCCTCGCTTTTGAAATAGAATACTTCTTATTTTGTGTTCGTAGTTAGAGTCAGTGCAGGCTTTGAGCATATTTGCTGTACTGAAAAGCAATTCTTGAGGGGTTGTTCTAAAGACCATTTTATTTATTTATTTATTATTTTTTAAATCTTTGATGGATAAATAATCACAGCTTATCTTTAAAGCTTAAGCTTAAAAAAATGGATGAATTTAAGTTCTTAGTAAAAATCTTGAAGGTGCCTTTCGCCATGATTCTCGCACAAATCTCCCATCTGACCTTGGCTACTATATCTTCTTCTGTTCTTGGTGTGTTACCATGGATCATGTCATTTCTTTGTGGAGGCTGGCATGGCTCCATTTGAAATTTAATTAGTCTGTAAGCTTTTTAAAGAGCCCCCTTGATTCTCTCTGTTTAACTTTGTATTTACTAAACATTTACAGACAAATTAAGAAGTCAACTTAAAGCAACCATGGATCATTTAATCATTTTTTAATTTCCATTAATTAACCTCTCATTAGTATATAATTAATTCTCATCCAGGAAAAGAAACTTCAGTCATTGGGGAGGATGGTCGCACATGAGAATATTTAAGCATCTATTATATTGCAGTATGTGATTCATATTTTCTTTCAATGTGGAGAGGATCCAATTCCTCTCCCATTCCTCTCCACCTCTAATAGTTGATTTCAGTATATTGTTATTAGTTTACATAATTTGCATGTCAGCGCTAATATTATATCATATCAATTATACTCAAATGACATGAAAGGTCATGCGTGCATTATAGGTACTATTATTGTTTAGTCACAAATTATTGATCCAAAAAGTGTAAGTTAATAATGAATAATAAATGATGAATTTAATTAAGTGTCATTTGATTAATATTCTAGCTAACATTTTTTTCTTTTTTTTTTATGTGTAGGCTAAAACTTTATTTTAATTAGTGGTGAATTACAAAAACAATATTTGCCCTTAGAATCTCTTCTAATACTAAAAATTGATTGACCAATTAAGTGAAAAACATGAGAAATTTCAAGCCATGTAACTATGGATAGATAAGACTACCAATTACTTGATGCTAGACTGTAGCATGCATCCTGAAGAGGTTCACTATTGGTAGCATGAAACTTGACATTTGTCTTTAGAGAACCAGTGACCGTTCCACTGTCGATCTGTCGTGCCCGCTTTGGAAAGAAGATTTGAAGCGTATTTGGCTTGAGAAAGATAATAACCATTTACAATAGATGCCAGGTGACCTGATCAAGACCAAATTGTAGTTGGGTATCTCCAAATCCTTTATCCCGAAATTTTGACTAAAAATATACTGGAGAGCTCGTATACCATTAATTAGAGTCATCGCCAGCAATGATTATTTCATCAACATAAAGCAAGATGAGAATAGTATTGGCATTGGTTTTCTAAGGAATAACACAGAATCGAAAGAGTTGGGGATAAAACTTTGCTAAGAAACATTGGAATTGTAGTGATGCATCGTGAGTACTATTGTATTGTTTTGTTAGAAAATCCCAAGCAGCTTTTGCATTTGCAAGCTTGGTAAGTGGGCTGTGAATGGAGGAGATTAATATCAAAAGAGGATCTTACAATGAACGCTCTTTCAATCTTTTAGATGAGCTGCAAAGGCATCTTTGGTCTCGCCTTCTTGTTGCACAGGCACAAAAGTCTCTCTAGCTAGAGACGTACGTAACGCTATAATTTCTGCCTTTTGAGAAAGGCACTCATATTTTGAGCCCACATATTATAGTTAGATTTAGCCAAAATAAGGTTGATTCGACTAGTGGCATCATTGATGTTGGAAGGGATTTATGACATGGTAAAGGAATTTTTTTCCTTTTTTTTTTTTTTTTTTTTTTGGGGGTGAAGCGGATCTGGTGCGATAATGAGAGAAATTTGGGCCTGAGCTTGAGTCTCAGATGCCTTGATGAATCAGACTAGGATCTAGTGTGGTAAGTGCGAAAGCTAGACGTGAACTCGAATTAAGGGTTGGAATCAGGTACGTCATGAAAGAGAATTCAGGTGTGAAACCAGGCAGAGAAGGTCCGGTATGGCTGTGAGAGAAAAATTAATACACGTGAGCTCAGGTCACATTATTGATCGGGTGTAGATTCGGGTAGAATGTCAAACCAAATTGAGTTGACCCGATGAGGTACACGTAAAGTGCATTCGGGGCATGGTGGTACTGTCGAGTCTAGACGACTCCATATGTGAATTTTAAATTTATTTGAGTTTACTACTCGCAATAGGACAAATCAATTATACTATAGTAAGAGTTATCGAACCACAGAGTTTTGAGGATTGTTTTGCGTAACAGGATATTTAAAAAGCGTATTTAATTTAACTTGAAAAAAAGAAGAAGTAAAAGTTGTAGAATTGAAAAGCTACAACAGATCAAGTGATAAAAACAAGAAAATGAAAAAAACTTAAAATAAACTTAGGGTAATGATTTTATTAAATCATCAACCAATGAAATGCTTAAAGTCTATATGGATCTTCCTAACATGCATGATATGAGCACGTAATGGGCGTCAACCATTACGACGACCTCGACATGAAAACACTTTCGTGAAGACGTAATGATAAAGCACCTAGTTTTATATCAATAACTTACCATATAAAGATTTAAACTATAATGAAAAAGGCAATTATACTACTAAATGTGTGGGGGATTGATGCTCCATGACTTATTACTCTATAAAACATCCTAATAAGCATGCACAATACATGAAAACTCTAATTAGGCCACAATGATAAAGTATCTTAGTTTCACACCGATCTATTCCACATAAAGGTTACACTATAATTGAAAGAAGTTTTACACTACGAAAGGTATGAAATAATCGGTACTCCCTAGCATTCCCTATAAGGCAACTCTAATAGGTAAACATATATTATGCCAAATAGAACCATTGCAAAAGACATCGTTCTCTTTCAAGAACGTTGATTTTATTCAAGAAAGCAAGAAAACTCATAGACAAGTAAACTTTTTTTCTTGAATAAATGGATTGAGATATTGAAAACAAAACCTTTTAACATGAGTTTTGAGATCCTCTAGTCTTACACAATCATCAAATATATTAAGAAAAACTCAAGAACATTAAGAACACTCTATGATTTTTAGAAAAGATTTCGATCAAACCCTCAGAACGGATTTAGCTAGACATAATTGAATCTAATCTAAACATGAAAATTAATGAAAAACATTAAAGAAACAAGCTAGAAATGAACTAAGAACAATATATTTAACTTATGGAATTCAAATTACACAAAAGAAATGAAAAGGAAAGAAAACCTAAGCTAGAACATGAAGAACAAAGAAGAAAAAAGAAGAAGAAGTGCTCTTTAGATTTTGGCCCAGATCGAGAACGTGCATCAAAGGAAATAGAAAATACAAAGAAATTAAGTGATACACCTAAGAAAATCCGAAACTCCCAAAAGATGCATAAACTAAACCCTAAACACTAATCTCATATATATAGAGATTTGAATTTACTAAGGGACTACAAGAATTGATTCTAGCCAAGTATTCAAAGGTGGTCGGCATCCATTTTTGTCCATAAAAACCAACTTTCAATTTGGATCGCACAAAACATGTCGATATCCGAAGATTTTCTCGGAAAATTTCCAAGTTCAATCGATCGATTTCATGGTGCTCTGAGAATCGATCGATCGCATCTTGACTTATCGAAGTTGGTTCGACTGATGAATCGATCGATCAAATTATTGGCTGTACAAATAATCGATCGATCGATCGAATTGCCTTAGCCGATTTTTATTTTTTCAGGATCAACCTTGAATTCTGGAAATGACCAAATTGCCATTGATGTATTTTCAGGTCTAATTCAGGCGTACCAAGCGTGAGTGATTAGGAATTAAAAATTCTGCCTCACAATGAAAGTGTAGATTATGTCTCGAAGAATCGTTTAATGTGCTGTTTGAGCAAAGAGAATACGTACCAAGACATGCTTGAAAGAAGAGACTTGGCACAAGTGGTCAAAGGAGGTTGCTAGCTAGAGATTACAAAAATGTGACTCTTATATCATATCAATTAAGTAATCAGTTATGTTAAAAGTTTAAACGAATAAAAAATAAAAAATAAAAAATTATTTAATTAATATTCAAATAATACTTTACAACTGATACATGCCAAGATCTTGTGGAGCAGCTGTAATATGCTTTGCAGGCAAAATGCGTTTAGGAGGGTGAGGTAAAAACTCACAGCAACAAGGGAGTTAGAGTAACGTTTTTCCTTGATGCCCGATGATGTATTGATCATGGATGCCAGGGTGTATTATCCCTATGCTCAAGTAGTGGTTTGCTTTCAATTCAACAGGATATTTAGTGGCAAATCTTTGGTAACTTTGTCTATTTTACTTTATGACGATCGTGATCCTTGTTCTTTTCTTGATGCTTCCACCTACTTTTTCTAATGGTTCTACAAGATGTTAAATCAAATTATTGGGATAAGAATGGTGATGAGAGAGAGCTTAACAAAACAATTTTTTTTTGGTCTGTGCATCTAAGAGAGAGAGAGAGAGAGAGAGAGAGAGAGAGAGAGAGAGAGAGAGAGAGAGAGAGAGAGAGAGAGAGAGAGAGAGAGAGAGAGAGAGAGAGAGAGAGAGAGAGAGCAGGAGACCGTTGCTTTCCCCGTTTTTATTGGGTGGTATTTAGGAGTGTAGAGAGAATGCGAAAGTTCATGCATGCACCAGAAAAAGAAAGAAAGAAAAGGTGGCTTTGCGTGTGAGTGAGGTATCCTAAGCTTTTAAAAAGAATTTATTCTAGCTTTGGCCTATACGAAGAGGCTACAAAACTATGGCACTACCAAACTGACCCTTGTGTACCTCCTGTGAGCTGAGCTAACCCTAAAGTAAGGACATTCAAACTTTAGGTGATCATGAAGCCAGCCCGCCCGTGACAGAATCATTTGTTGCGAAACAAGACTCTCGTTCATATCAACTTCTCTGTACAAACTGTCAAGTACAAAACCACAGTGGGAGGGGAAGAAATGGACTAGTAAATAAGAAATGCAGATTATTAATCGTTCAAACTTTAATGGTAATTTTTATAATCATATCAGAAAGTAAATACTTGAAATTAATTACGTGTATCAATTCTGGTAAATTATACTCCATAGAATGTTCTGGGAGGGGGAGGGGGAGTGTCAACTATTTTGAAGGCTTTCTGTTCTTTGAGGGACAGCGTCAAGCAAAGACAAAATCATATGGGCAGTACAAATTGTTCAAAATAATGGCTCCTTCCTCCGTTCAAACAAACCAAGTGGGTAAAAAAGAACATAATGATTTCCTACTCATTTGGGAACCCCCACCCCCCCTATGTTCATTACGATTATGGTCAACTTCTCTTTAGCTCTATGCCACTTGTTTGACTCCCCTTTTGACTCCAAGACCTTGCTGGGAGATTTCCTTTTCTAATTGGTAACAGGTTTTGTTAGTGAAGGAAAGAAGAGTTAAAGGGCCCAAAAGTAGCAACTAAGTGCATGAAAGGAGCCATAAGGAAGTACTGAAATGGACAGGAAATGACACCACATCTGTGTCAATGGTCCTTAAAAAAAATACAAAAATCCACCCTACTGGAAGTGGGACAAATGTGGATGTATGTACCCCACTCCCACTGCTCCGAGTGGCTTAGGAAACCAAAATAAACAACAAACCTAACTACTCCATTTGCATTGGCTCCTAATCCTTAGTGCTTATCTAATTAGCGTGTAGTGCTTATGTCAATCTCATATTTTCACCTTCCAACTATAGGATAAACATTCACGGTATTATTTGTTTAAATTGCTAGCAATTTAGACATATTTTATCTATTCAAATGAAATTCTATATGCGGCCTCTCACATTATATGTCCAAATTGCTAACAATTTGAACAGATAATTATTTTCAGCTTACCCATTTCTGCAGCTACTGCAGGTGCCTGAAATTCATTGTCCAATAAGCATAAGGGCGACCCAGAAGCGAATCCTCTATGCGATCTTCCCTCTGGAGCTGGAGCAAGTACGAGCTTCTAGTAATATGATAAAAAGGTCAAAGAAATCTATCTAAATAAAATAAGGCGGAAAAGCTAAAAGCAAAATGTAGAGTTGGACATTTTTTTCTAATATCATGTTAAATTATTATTTATTTTAAAATTTTAAACTAATAAAAATAGACAAATTAAATCATTTAACTTAATTTTTGTTATCATAAGAAGGGTAAGGGGACCAAACTTATTGTGAATTTACAACCCGGCCATGATACTTTCTTGAGTTCTTCATATCGTTTGGCATGCAATTGTAACGGGCTTCAATTTTCAAAAGCGTTTCGTGGCTTCAGCTATCTTTTTTCTATTGGCTTCCATCCCAAACGCCACTCAACTTTTTTTTAAAATAAAAATCCTCTTCCTTAATAATGTTCCTTACTTTAATAGACTGTAGTAGTAATAAATATTAGATGCTTGGTTAAGATTGAATCTATGATGCGATTGGCACTTCCTGCCTTCTCTTAAAGAGCATGTCAAAATTCAGCTCCCTCAAAGAACATTTGTGGGAGTTTGGATATTTGCAAGACACCAAACCTATGGACGGGATAGAGAGTGAAACTGTGGCTGTTTTTGTTAAATTTGGTGTGAATCATATATATATATATATAAGTAGAGTTCTTCCTTAATTAGAATGTCATAGAATGGTAACATGTGGCATGAACTCATACTTTTTAGTGACTAAACCGGTCCTTTAAGTATTGAACCGATCTATTTAATCTCTCTCTCTCTCTATTAATGATACAATTAGTCTCTCCCTCAATTAATGATACAATTAAAGGTATTTTTTTAGTATTTTATATTTTTGGTTGAAATCTCAATATGTTTCTATTTTGTTTGTGAAATTTTTGGTCGAGCAATTCTTCATTTGCATGTTTATGAGATTTTTTTTACTTATTTTTTGGAAGTGTTATTCTGCTTTTAAAAGCGAAACAAGGCAAAATTTTATTTGACTATTGTGCACAAAAGGAATAGAAATGCTTTTAAAACACTAAAGAGTTAATTAAGCATTAAATTTGAAATGCTTTTTTTTTTTTTTTAATGTTCAAAATTATATGAATTTTATTTTTATTGAAACATAATAGGTATGTATCACACTAACAATATCATAGATTCCTACTATTAATCATATTATTAATGCTTTGATAATCAAAATCCAGGTTTTTTTTTTGTTATTTACACTTCTTTCCATTTTAATAAATTTATTGTGCTTTAATGAAAAAGATCATGGGTGTTAATCTTCATGAGACTAAAATAAGGATTTTTTTTCGCATTATATCATTAAGTGTCATTATAGCCGCATTAAGTTGTGAGATTTTTAAAAAAAATTAAAATTAAAATCATGCATTACTTAGAAGTGGTCAGATTTTCTTTTTCTCCAAAATTTTATTTCAAAAATTTTCCTTATATGAGATTTTATTAAGTTCAAAATTTTAATGTACAATATTAAGGTTTTAGAATTTACAACTCTCCAAAATCACAGAGAGACAAAATTTAAAACTAAGAACGTACTATATTAACTACCCATAATTAACCATATAGGTATTGCATATATTAATTATAAATGGTCAGATTTTTTTTTTCTCCAAAATTTTATTTCAAAAATTTTCCTTATATGAGATTTCATTAAGTTCAAAATTTTAATGTACAATATTATGGTTTCAGAATTTACGACTCTCCAAAATTATAGAGAAACAAAATTTAAAACTAAGAACATATTACATTAACTATCCATAATTGACCATATATGTATTGCATGCATTAATTCTAAAGAAACCCTAAAGTAAGCTAAAAAATCATATTACTCTCTTAGATTGGTTATTTATAGCCCTCTCTTTTGAGGGTTTGAAACATCTTGAATTGTGAAATCAAGAGCATCCAGTAGCGACATTCAAGAGAAGAACAGAATGTTGAAGTACATAATTTTGTTTTTTTTTTTTTTTTAAAGACTTTCCTTTCAAAATAAGGAAGTACGAAATTTTATGCATTTTTATAATTAAAATCTAGATATTCTTCTGCTATTTTTTTTTCTTTATACTTTCCGTTTTCAATCATGTCTACCTATAGGAATAAATTTTCTCAGTATTTTTTTTTTCTTCTAATGTTCATAATTATTTGTGTTTTATTTGTATTGAAATATAATAGATATCGCATACAAAGGTTGCTACTTTGTATTAATGCTTTGATATTTAGATTAAACTATTTATTCTTTTTGATATTTTTTTTCTTTATACTTTTCATTTTAAACCATGTATACCTATGGAAACAAAGATTTAAACATACATGTTTTAATGTATATGGATTAAACTAAGATAAAGAATTATGTTTTCCGGAATTTAATTTTTTTTTTTTTTCGTTCATGTGATTTACTCCATTTTTAGCCTTTTTTTTTTTTTTTAAGTGTTTTATGCTTGTAAAAGCAAAATAAGGCAAAAATTTATTTGATTGTTGTGCATAAAAAGAATATAAATACTTTTGAAACACCGAAGAGATATTAAGCATTGAACATGATGTGAGAATTTATTTGATTACGTTAAATGTTTAATGAAAAATTTTGTTTTATTTTGTATTTGTAAAAAAATATTTTGTTTAGTTTGTTCAGTATTTTTTTAAATGTTTATAATTACTTGGGTTTTATTTGTATTTAAATATAATAGGTATCACACTAACAGTATCATAGATTCCTGCTAAATTTTTATTAATACTTTGGTAATTAGATTAAACCATGTTTTCTTCTTGCTATTTTTTTTTTCTTTATACTTATTTTTCGTTATAAACTATTCACATGGGTACAAAGATTTTAACATGTTTTAATTTATATGGATTAAACTAAAATTAGGTGTCTTATTTTTTAGTTCATTTGAATGTTTTAAGGAATATTTTTGTTTTTGTTTGCATGATTAACTCGATTTTCAGCCATTTTTTTTAGTTTGTTATGTATTTTTTTTAGAATGTTCAAAATTATATAAGTTTTATTTGTATCGAAATGTAATATGTATCAAACCAATAATATTAGAGACTCCTGCTAATTTTTTTTTTTTTTTTTTTTTTTTTTTCATTTTAAACTATTGATATGAGAACAAAGATTTTAATATGTTTTAATTTATATTAAAATAAAATTAAAGGGTCTTATTTTTTAATATATTTGATTTTTTTTTTTTTTGGTACAAATTTTCTTTTTGAAGTGTTTTTTTTGCTTTTAAAAGTAAAATAAGGCCAAAAATTATTAGATTAAGCATTGAACATGATGTGAGATGATTTATTTGATTCATTAAATGTGGAGTGAAAATTTTTGTTTTATTTTGTAGGATTTGGCTTAGGTGCTGTAAACAAAATAAATAAATAAAAATACAGCACCATCTTGACCATTGAAAAAACTACAGCACCCATATATGCTGTAATATTTGGAATTTAGATTTTCTTTTTGCTATTTTTTTATACTTTTTTTTCGTCATAAACTACACCTATGTGAACAAATATTTTAAAAAGTTTTACTTTTTTTTGGGTTAAAATAAAATTAAGGGTCTTAACCTTTATTTTCTTTTTATTGAAAGATGTGTGATAATTTTTTTATTTTTATTTTTACAAGCATTTTTTAACCTGTAATAAAAAGACTAAATATATATGTTTAAATTCCGAAACTAAATTATAATGATGAATCCCACGCATAGCGCGGGTTATGAGCTAGACCAACATAGCTACGACACTTAAGTTTTTACATGGAAAATAATCAGGCAACCAACATTCAAGGTAATAAGCAATCTACGACTTATCATCATATAACACAATCGCCTTACATAAAAACTCACTTAACAGCTAGCTTTTAGAATCTTATTTGATCACATGAAAACTCTTCAATCACTAACGGCTAGCAATGCACCCAACAAGGAAAACAACACACCGTTGACATCAATATTACCATGTTGAATCATTTCTAAGGAGCCTCTCTCGTTAAAAGTGGTACACGTTCTCATATAGCTAGGCACATTCTCTCTCAAGCTCTCTCCATTCAGTTTTCCCTCAAAGACCATACTGATTTATGAATTATAGCTCCCCTGAGCTCCCGTGGGCCGGCGATTTTCTGGGACTTTTTTCTCTCTATTTTGCAGGAGTTTCGTCGCCAATCTGTTGTTCAAAAATTTGCTTCAACAAAACTTTATGTTTTTGTTTTTTGTATTTTCTGTTTTAAAAAAAAAAAAATCGACAAATAACCTAAAACTTAAAATACAACTCAAAACACAAAAACATTTTTCACTTTTACGTCACATCAAAATACTTTTTCAAACAAAAACATCATACAAATCACATTAACTCGTTAAGAGATAGAACCTGTATTGCACTCGACTTAAGTACCAGCATGTAGAGCCAATGTTAATGTTCCGAACGTGATATAAAATCACACAATTTTTCATAATTTTCAGTAGGGTATTTTCTTCTTTGTAAAGTGACATTCTTGAAAATTATTAGTGTAGTCTAATCGAGAGTTGTCTTTCTCTTTAGTGTATTATATAATTTTTTTATTTTTTTGTTCTAAGCACTAAGCAGTGTATTATATAAACTTGGTGTATGGTATTATCTACACAAGAGAAACAGAGAAAAGAAGGGACATAGAGGGAAGGATATTCTCTATACTATTTTCTCACAAGATTTTGATCCAAGATATTTGGCACTGCTTTCAAGGTGTGGTGTGTTTGGATTTGTAAATATATTGCGAAAGCATGTGATTATAAGAGTTGGTTGGCTTGTACATCATTCTAGCTTGTAGAGAGTGAGTGTTTAAACCTCTCATAATATTGTAATTTCTTTCACTGATAATAAATTTTATTCTTCACAAGATTGCCCATGGGCATAGGCTTTAGTCCTGATCGAATCTGCCAATCTGGTAAATACTTGTCTCTTGTCTGTGGTTGTGTTCTTCATTTTCTTATGCACTTTATTTGTTTGTCTAAAGTTGCTTTTGGCCGGTGTGATTGATGTATTAAAAATACTGTGTACGTTACTTTATTGGTTCATTGAAGCAGCTGGTAAATCAATCACTAAGGCCTCGTTTGGTTTGCGGAATGTCTATTCCATTAGGAAAAGGAATAACTATTCATGGGAATAGATGAAGGTGGAATGGAATAACTATTCCTATTCTTTTGTTTGGTTGTAACGGTGGAATAGAACATTGCATATGTATTCTTTTGTTTGGTACAGTGCAATACATTGGTGAATGGAATCATATTATAATCAAATTTTCTAAAATACCCTTATAATACAAATATAATTTATATTCTTGAGGACATTTTTTTTTCTTTATTTAAGAAACATAAACAATCATACTATGACCTTTTTTGTTTTTTTTTTTTTTCATATACAATTACGCTACAAAATGATTTATAAGGAAAAAAAAAAAACACACACACACACACACATAATCATCATATCACCATCATAAAAAAATAAAAAAATAGATCATCTGCAAAGCCCTTTTATTTTATTCTTTTTTATTTGTTTTCCAGCAACAAACATTCATTCTTTGCTTACAAAGTAAAATGATTTATAAGAGAAAAAAAAAAAAAAAAAACCCATAATCATCATAAAAAAAAAATCATCTACAAAGCCCTTTTTATTTTATTATTTTTTATTTGTTTTTCAGTAACAAACATTCGTTCTTTGCTTACAAAGTTTTTCTCAAACCTCCGCAAGGCAATTGGAGTCCCCCCGATATTAAGAGGTACTCGTTTTGCTACGTCTAAGTGCATTTTGTAGGCTAAATCATAGGAGGAGGGAAAAAAAAAAAAAAAAAAAGACTACCCCACAACAAATTAAGTTGGATTGAGAAACAGAGAGAGGGAGATGAGAATATAATTGCAGAGATGGAGAAAGATATTGATGGTGCACTTGAGTGATGAATTTTTGAAATCATAATTAAATTATTATTTTGTTTGCGAATTTTGAAATTTGACTTTTTAGAAAAAATTGAATAAAATATAATTTATTTATAAAAAGTTGAATAAAATATAATTTGTTTTTTAAAAAGTTGAATAAAATATGATTTATTTCTGAAAAAAGTAGAATCAGAATTATATTTTATTGTCAAAATTTCGTATCAAAACACACCATGAGTTGAGAAACAGAGAGAGAGAGGAGGATAAGAGACTTGGGTGTTGAGAAGGTTGGAGTTTTTGGGCAAAAGACGAATTTAATTTATTCCCATAGGAAAGGAATAGGCATTCCACTCCTTTTTGAGTGGAATACCTATTCCTCTTCGTAAGGGAATAGCTATTCCGTGGGAATAACTATTCCCTTAAATAATATACAACCAAACAAAAGAATAGCTATTCCGTAGGAATAGTTATTCCTTTCCATGGGTCTAATCCGCAAACCAAACGAGGCCTAAGGGTGGGTGTTTACAATACATTGTGCATTTATTTGAGTAAAATCAGTGAAAAAGGGCCATACAATGTACTAGAGCAATTGCACTTGATCCTGTATCAATAAGTGATCGAAACTCGAAACAATGGGCAGCTAAATTCGGATCAAGATTAAGTGCAATACCATGCCCTATTCCAGTAATAGAGCCCTGTATGTGAGCGTATGGATGAGCACTATCTACTTGAATAAGTACTAGAGCAGTCCAAATAAGTGTTAATCGAATTGTTTGGTTACCTATCTAATGAGGTGAGGCCTACCCATGCACTCACATACTTGGGCTTTATTGCATTGTATCAGAGCAAATGTATTGCATTGGATCTTAATCATATACTCTAGGACAACTGAAATTTTATGACGGCCTCATAACACTATTAGAAGTTCATGGTGGCCGTTACGTGGGTCGGTGGAAGTTCATGGCAACCACAAAAGGATTGTCAGAAAGTTCCTAACAGCTGCCACAAGGTAGTCGAAAGTTCACTACAGTAGCTAGTCACGTACACATGCGGCCTACATGTTCATGATATTTACTTTTTAAGAAAGCTGCTACTAGAGAGAGAAGAAGCAAGGAAAAAAATGAGAGCTCGTCGTTCCCGGGGGAGGCTCCCTCCCTCCCCCCGGCTCTTGTCTTGGCCCTTAATCCTCTTGGACTAAGATGTTTTGTTTCCTTCCTGAGCTTTTCTCAGTGTAGGCTATATTTCTCTAAGCCATTAGGGCTGTGGAGCTTTTGTTTCCCTAGCCTTGTTAGACTATAGAGGTTTGTATTTGCATTTTTTTCTTTCTATTTCTCGTTTCTGGCAGGAAGGCTCAAATCTAAGTGATTCAGCTTAGGGGTGTAGCGGTGATCGTGTCTTTAACGTTGGTTGCTTGGCCTGTTTTTTCAAATTTTCATCTTCAACTTTGGAACCAGATCTACACAATTTTATTGCTTTTTCCAAGACATGCGCCCCTCAGCCGCATTCTTCGTCGTCGTCCGATCTAGCCTCTAGAAGATCAAGCCACGTCAGTCATCGGTGTTTGGTGCGTGGCCTTCACATGCCAGAGAGCCTTTTGCTCTTTGGCGCGCATGACGGCCACACTCTGCTTTCTCTGGCCATGCACGGTGTTGGATGGGGCCTACAGTGGTTGATCTACGGCTGTGTGGTACTAGTGACGGCGAGTGGTGGACACGCGCCGACGTCTTCGGCGAAATCTGTTGCTGTCTCTTCTACTAGCAGCCTTTTTTTGGGTTTTTTTTTCTACATTGTGTTGTGCATTCTTCTTGTTTCCTCCAGTACATTCTGTTTGTGTATTGCTCAAATTTTATTGAAATTTCTTTTGGCTAGATGCTAGATCGACTCTCTTTTATTTGAGAGTGAGCATTAATGTAAAAGAGGTTCAAATATAATTATGAGCCTTCAGACCTTTTAAACAATATATAATAACACATGCTACATGTTCTAAAAAAGAAAGCTGCTATTAATCCTCTTAGCGTTACAACGGAAGAAAGTTTATAAAAAGGTTACCAAGCAGACTCAAATGGACTCCGTAACCGCGACGCGGGCATTAAAAGGTTTGTATCCAAACAAACTGTGAATCGCTTCTTAAGTTAAAAAGACATATTCAGTGCTAATCCAACCTTATTAGCTTTATGTCTGATCACAAATGACATCCATCCGATCCTCTTTGCTTTCATTGATGATCATGGAAAAGCACCAGGCAATCGGTCCAAAGGAACGTTTGAAACATCAAGTCAACGGCACTATGGGCCTACATTGCACGTGCACCTATGTACAAGCTATAATCAGGGTGGTGCCTCCGACCAAATACCAGAGTGGGACCCCAGCATCCACTTTGATGCTAACCGGGCACACTGTAACACACTACTGTTTTCCAGCAAAGAGTATTACCGTCTGTTCTTCATCTGACAGCATTAAATGTAACAGTCACAGGTGTATTTTATCTCACCTGATATTAAGGACTGCAAAAATAACATGTCTGAGTAATATTTTTTATGGAATTCTTATATAATTTTAATAATTTTTTTTAAAAAAATTAATCATTAAATATATATAATTCATGTGTAAGAAAATAAATTCAATAATTAATTATAAAAAAAAATAGTTAAAATTATATAAAAATTGTGTAAAAATTATGAAAAAAATATTACTGTAACATGTTACATTATTCATAGAGAGGGCAGAGAGAGGAGAGAGAGAGTGACCAGCTTTTGCTTTTTAAAGTTTGCTGCTTTTGATTGTTCATTGGATGGACTGTCCCTTGAATGTGGAGCCAGGGTGTACAGAGTTTTTAGAATCAATAAAGCAAACCCAAGTTAGATAATGGCAGGAAAAAGTATTAAAAAAAAGGTTGATAAAATGTGAGAAATAATTGGCACAACTAAGATCTCACGAGGAGCCATTACATCATCAAACTAAACCTCAATCCTTGAAGATTCTCACATATTATTAAAAACTGAAAAGAAAAAAACATGTTATGTTGGATTTCCCAGAGGCCACAGTAGAAGGCAAACAAAGCAAAGCAATCCCAACACAAATTTGGACTTTCTCACCTCACAAAGTAATTATAAACTGTATAGTGTTTATTAGTGAATATTTCATTATAAATCATCCAGGTAATGGTAAATGGAAAAGTTTCCACTCTCTAGCACCTTTTTCTTTTCATTAAAAATAATCCATGATTGAAGGTATTTCCCTTTTCAACCATCTTTCTCGTTTATCTAGATTTGGCTAATATGGCTCTTAGCTTTTATATATTCTTTTCTCCACTTTGCTAAACCAGTAGCACGCGTGTATTGTTCTTCCCCTTGGCCTTTACACTCCCAAACTTCTGTGATTTTTTGTTCTGAGAGAAGGTGTGACTGGGGATTGCCGGCATGGGACGCCTGAGCAGTTGCAGTGGTTGGCTTCTGATGTAAATATTACATGCAACAAAAGAAAAAGGCAGCTGAAGTAATTTGATTGTGTTTACTTGTTTAAACCACCCCTAACGGCTCTTTTACCTGCTTCCTTCATATATAGAAAGGAAAAGCTGATTTTGGCATCTGGGCTCCTAGTCTTTTGAACTTTCTATTCAATGGGAAAGAGAGTGGATGCTGTTTTGTGCTGTTTGGCTTTCTTATCCTTATGGGCGTCAGCAACTGGTTTGCTTTCTGCTAAAGGCATCAACTATGAAGGTAACTGGAGCTCTTTCTCAAGTTTTAAAGCTTGGATGTTTGCTTAATCGTTCCAGCAGAATAAATTTGAATGGTCTTTCACAATTCTTTATAAATTTTGTAGTGCTAGCTTTGATGGACATTAGCCGCTCTCTGAAGGATCCTCATAATGTTCTTGAAAGTTGGGATGAGACTGCTGTGGATCCATGTAGCTGGTTTATGGTCACTTGTTCTCCTGATGGTTTGGTAATTGGGCTGTAAGTAGAAATATATCAAACCATGCATTCAAGTAATTTGGAACTTGATGAAAATTCTCTCAGTTATATATATATATATATTATAAAATATTGTTTTTGAATTAATTAGATGAAATGGTTTTGGTGCAGAGGAACTCCAAGCCAGGACTTGTCTGGTATTCTGTCACCAAGCATCAGCAACTTGACAAATCTCCAGTTTGTGTAAGTAAACCAGCATATTAAGAAAGTGTGATATATTCAGCCTGGAGTTTCTTACTAGGGCAGTTTTTTTTTTTTTTGCAGACTCCTGCAAAATAACAAAATATCAGGACAAATCCCCTCTGAGCTTGGCAGACTCCAAAAGCTTAAAACACTTGATCTTTCTAATAACTTCTTCACTGGTCAACTTCCCAATACTCTATACCACTTGAAAGGCCTCCAATACCTGTAAGTAAAATCGTAGCTTTAACAGTCTCCTGCTGGTATAAATCTAATAGTGGGATTTCAATGCTGATCAGGCGGCTAAACAACAATAGTCTCACCGGAGCAATTCCTTCAGCTTTGGCAAACATGACCCAGCTTGCTTTTCTGTAATTCTCTTCATACCTTGTCCTTTAATGATAATTATATTTGTGTCATGAAATTTGTATGATCATATGTCTGAATAAGATGTATGTGGTTTGTTTGATGTTCTAGGGATCTGTCTTATAACAATTTGAGTGGTCCTGTACCCAGGTTGCATGATATTAAGACATTCAAGTAAGTCACTCAGAAAATTTTTCTTTTCCCTCTTCAGAACATTCAACTTTTTCTTTGTTTAATTATTTTGTCTTTTGCCTGACGCAGTGTTGTTGGAAACCCTTTGATATGTGCCCCCGGAACAGAGAACGATGGCTGCCGGACATCGTCGCCGTCACCTTCTTATACCTTGAATAATTCCCAAAGTAATGAAGAGTTCCTGCTTGTTGCAAGTTTGTTCAATTTTTTCAAACCTTCACCTTATAATACAAATACATGTACCCTTTCGACTGACTTTAGCTTTAAGTTCATGATCGAGTTACCCTCTTTAGATTTATATATGTGACATCCCTCCTTTAAGATTAAGTTTCTAAATTTCAATTTAGTTTCCCACATACAATTTTCTTGCTATTATCCTGACCGCTTTTTTCTCCATGATTCTTCAGACTCTCAACCTTCTGGAACAACTAAAAGCCACAAAATTGCCTTGGCCTTTGGTTCAAGCCTAGGGTGTATCTGCCTGTTAATTCTTGGGTGTGGTTTCCTTCTTTGGTGGAGACAACGACACAACCAGCAAATATTCTTTGATGTTTATGGTTAGTAAGATACATATTTTTTTTCAGACATTTAAGCAGTAGCAGACAGAATCAAATTAGTATGTATTTTATTAATACTCTTTTAAATTTCAGAACACCATGAAGAACTTTGCCTAGGAAACTTGAAGAAATTTCAGCTTAAAGAATTACAAATTGCTACAAACAACTTCAGCAGCAAGAACCTGATTGGCAAGGGTGGTTTCGGCAATGTCTACAAAGGCTATCTTCAAGATGGTACAGTAGTAGCTGTGAAAAGGCTCAAAGATGGAAATGCCATTGGGGGTGAGATCCAATTTCAAACAGAAGTTGAGATGATCAGCCTAGCAGTGCACCGGAATCTCCTCCGCCTCTATGGATTTTGTATGACGGCCACGGAGAGGCTTTTGGTTTACCCATACATGTCAAATGGGAGTGTTGCTTCCCGTCTCAAAGGTACATTAGGATTAGAATAGTGCTATTTAGCGGACTGATATAACTGTCATAAAACTGGAATATTGTGATAGTAAAAATCAGCCTCGGGATCAGCAAGGACTTGTAAACAAAAAAAAAATTAAAAGCTGATTTTCACTATTACGTCATCCCAACCGTATAGCAGTATACTAAATAACATTTTTCTTAGGATTATACTATACCACTGCCCCCTTGTATTCTATCTCCAGCATGAACATATAACGATGATGATCTTCTTTTCTCCATTGTAGCAAAGCCAGCTCTGGATTGGGGTACAAGGAAAAGAATTGCCTTGGGAGCTGCAAGGGGTTTGCTATACTTGCACGAACAGTGTGATCCCAAGATAATTCACAGGGATGTGAAGGCAGCAAATATATTGCTTGACGACTACTGCGAGGCTGTGGTAGGAGATTTTGGACTGGCAAAGCTGTTGGATCACCAAGATTCACACGTGACAACAGCAGTAAGAGGAACAGTGGGGCACATAGCTCCGGAGTATCTCTCAACAGGCCAGTCTTCTGAGAAAACAGATGTTTTTGGGTTTGGGATCCTTCTACTTGAACTAATATCTGGTCAAAGAGCTCTAGAGTTTGGCAAAGCGGCAAACCAGAAAGGAGTCATGCTCGACTGGGTACCCACAAAGTTTTCCTTCATTTATTGTCCAGACAGTAGACAATATTATCTAATTCATGACACAACAATTGCAGGTGAAGAAAATTCATCAGGAAAGAAAGCTTGATGTGCTGGTTGACAAGGACCTGAAGAACAACTACGATCGAATAGAGCTTGAAGAAATGGTTCGAGTGGCTTTATTGTGCACCCAATACCTTCCAAGTCACAGACCAAAGATGTCTGAAGTGGTCCGGATGCTGGAAGGAGATGGGCTTGCAGAAAAGTGGGAAGCTTCCCATAGAAATGAATCAACCAGAGGCAGAGCCAATGAATTCTCCTCCTCGGAGCGATACTCAGATCTTACTGATGACTCTTCCTTGCTTGTCCAAGCAATGGAGCTCTCTGGACCCAGGTGACACATGACATGGTTGTGGAAAATGAGACCAAACCAGTTATACAATAATATGAGTGAAAAATCCCTGTCGAAATGAGTTTGCTGTATATTAGATGATATTGAACCTTCAAGGAATTGTGTTCGCTTCTGACTGTACAGAATCTGACGTTTAGGTGAGTGTTACGTGTCCTTTTGTTTCTGCTGAGTGAAGAAATTTTTGGGGCAAATGTCATAGTGAGGACTTGAACTTGTAAGAATAATGAATTTGTTTGTTTTAATTAATAGCATTTTGAATCCAAAAAAAAAAAAAAAAAAAGGTCTCTTCATCCATCTAGCCATTTTAACAAAGGATTTCACTAATTACTACATTTCAGCAAATTTGCTAAGCATTGACGCTCAATAATGCATAAGTTAAATTAATAATAATAAAAAATAAAAAAAAAACCTTATTCTCTCTCCTCTTTGGTAGTAGTGAAAAATAAAAATAGATAGAGAAATAATATTTTAAAATGAAATAGTAAAGTGGATAGCTAAAATGGCAGATGTAATTGATTTGGAAAAGTGAATAGCTTTAAAAAAAAAAAAAAAATGTTCTTTAACTCAATGTTAGGCTGTTAATTAGCTGAGCCGGAAATTGGGATGCTTTATTCTTTCTACTTCTGAAAATCCAATATCAACTTCAAGATTTCTTTCAAGCAATCACATGGCAGAATTGAAAATTCTATTACTTTAAATTACATGATTTTGGAATCTAAGAATTTTTTAAATTCTTCGTCCCAACACATCATAAAGGTTATATCAAATTCTATAGCCGTAATAACGTGATTAAACAAGTTACAGGATACCAAAATTTAGTTATCAAAGCTTAAGCTGAAGGTAAAAACACTATTTCAGGGGGGGGTGCCATGCTGATATTTATCTGTTACATTAATTTTAGACTAAAGATATATAATAATGATGTGCACAAGTCTACTTGTTTCGAGATAAATAAGGTAGAAAATCTATATAATTATTATCTTTGAGCTATTAGATTTAACTTTATCTTCAACAGCAACACTCATGCAAATACAGTCAACGATTTAACTGGATGCTAACATCGTTTGTTATTTCAAAAGAAACAGTTACACATAAATGTAACTGGAAATCAAACTACCAAAAGGAATGAAACAAAACAGTAATCAGAACGAAAGGAACTTTACATTAGATGGATGCATTTAATGTTTAACCTTGGCTGAATAAAATTTCTGCTCTAGCAGAAGCCCTTCGAAACCTCACCAACTCAGTCAACATATTCAATCTTCCGTCCGTAACAAATGGACAAGGCATGATACTCATTATCTCCAGCACTGGAGAATTTTCAAGCAAAAACTTGATGAATTCCATCTCATGTGGTGCACCAGACATCTCTGACATCTTCACAACTATAAGTCTCTCAAATGAGCAATGCGAAGGGCATTCTTTCTCCCAAAAATCCAAATCAGTGGCTTCCATAGCAGCATGCGTGGTCGAGGAACCCTGCTGGACATTAATTGATAGAAAACATGATGGCCGTAATCTTAACTCTTGAAAAAAGTTATTCAAAACAAAACTAAAGCATTCACCAAATAAAGCTTCAATATGTTGACAATAGCTTACCGAAATTCGAAGTTCCTTCAAGTTCTGAGAGTTCGTAATCAAGCGAAGAACAACAAGTATCTCTTTCATATCTTCAAAACTTACTTGACATAATTCGATAATCTTCAAATGACTATATGTAATTGGAAGTCTTCTTGGGTCACCACCTATACTTAAGTACTGGAGACAGGAAAAAAGTTATGATAGTTTTGCATACAAAACTATGATGGAGACCTCAGAACAACGTGGAGGAAGATCCAGTAAACAAACAAAAACATGACATAGAATTACCTTTGTGAAGTAAATACGCCCAATGAGCCTCTCAAGATGAGGTACACCACCAAGAAGCTTGATAAAATTGCAACCTGAACTTTGCTCCATGTGTTCAGCAATGTCCTCAGTCATATACATAGCAATAGACATTGCAACAAGAAGAGGAGTATTTTCAAGACATATGTCTTTGAATTCACCTTCAAGGCACAAGTATTTGAGATTTGGGGCACGAATATTAAGAGTTAAACTATCAGAGTACGACAGCGATAGATTCTCAAGAAGAGGGCAACTAGAAATAAGACTTTCAATTGCGTCAGAGGCGTCGAAAACTTGGTAAAGATTAAGGGTCTTCAAATACAAGAAGCCCTTAAAAGTAGGAGGCGGATCCAGTTCACAACGAAACAGCTCCAAACGAATTAATTTTTTACAATTAAAAAGACATGAAGGTACCCGAATCCACTGGCTTTCTCCCAATTCAAGAACCAACTCTTTTATATCTTTCCTTGAAAGGAAAAGTATCCATTGATCTATATCAGGGCAGCTCTGCAAGTATGAAGTGCAAAGCTGGAACTTGTGGATTGGTCCTTGGTGAAGAAATAGAGCCCGAGTAATAAAGTTAATAAGCTTGTGCTCAATAAGAGCTCGGTCATTGGATAAAGTTACACATTCTTCATCAAATACAAGATGAGTGAGTGTAGCCCATCTATACCTCCATTTACTTGATAAAACACTTGTTCTTACAGCCTCTCTTATTGGTAGCCGTGTGAGAATGCTCTCTAGAATGCTTTGAGGCAGATCGCTGATCAAATCCGGACTTGAAAAATCATCCATTTGCGCATCTCAGCTAAGAGGACTGCAGAGCAATCCAACACAACGTCTAAGCAATTGAAAACATAACTCAGAAAAAATCAAATGCCACCGTTATATTTTCATCATCTTCCACATTAAAACAAAATAAAGAATTTAAGGAAACCCATAATGTCTCTTCTAATATTACACGCGTTTATAAAGAAAATCAAAGAGAACAAAAGATTCCAAAATTATATTTTGCATCATCAGAATCGAAGGAAGCAAAATGCCACTAATCTGTCTCTGATATAACCATTTGACTGTAAGTTGATGTGAGATTTATCAGCGCAATGGGTAAGCAAAATCACCACGAGCACACAATACAAAGCTCTTATATCCATTTCTTACCCCTCCCACAATTTTTCTCAGCAACCAAAAAGAGGGTTTCTACAATATTTCTAATTCCATCTAAACGTGCTATCAATTTCTTTCAAATTTTAGTTCAGAAAATACAAGAAAAAAAAGAAAAGAAAACCCAATACAACTAAAATCAGATGATAGACAAAACGAAGCATAAAATATCCAAAATTCAGATGGGAGAGAGAAAATTTTGTAAATGAAAAGTATTGACAAAACTTTGATTTATATAACCGGAAAAGCAATAAATACCCAGATTGGAAGATGGACCCGAGGCTCCTGATCCTCTCTTTCTTCTTCTTCTTCTTAAGAGAAATGCCAAATTTCTTTGCGAAAGCAATGGGGAGATTGTACCAAACGGTGAAAGAAAAGTGAGAAAAGGTGTGGAAAGTTCAGAAATTTAAGACTCACAAAGAAAATATAAGAAGTTTCATTTTGCACCCCTAAACTTCAAGTCGTTTCCCTTTGCTCCCCATATTTTTTTCTCTTACGTTTTTTGTGTTAAAAAAGAAAATCCTCAATTTTCTTTTCTTTTCTTTTCCTTCTTATTCTGTTCTACATATTAATTAAGTGATATATTAATTTTAATTTTTATATGTAATTCCAGAGCAATCTACTTATCCTTTAGGATACTTATTACATAATAAACCTTAAACCTTAAAATTTCGATTGTGTCAATTTTAAATCTACCTATAAATTCTTATTGAGACTAAGTAAAACCACATAAAACTCCTCTTATGTGATTCTAGCCTTCTAGGTGGCAGTTTGACGCACATAAATATAATTAGGAGAACTTCACTTAAGAATATCGAATTTTCACAATTTTGAAAGAAGGTACCTGAACTTCAAAAAAAATCTCAATTTAGAGTATTTATTTTCCGAAAAGTCTTAATTAGTGGTCATTCGTTGGGATTTTCTGTTAAATCCTATCAAAATTTAAAAAATACCCTTGTGTTTATTTTTTAAAAAAATATATAAATTTTTCAAAGATTCAGGCATCGGTATTTTTGCAAATTCCGTTAAATTCTAACAAACATATAAATCCTAACAATTTTTTTTTTCTCAATAAAAAAGAGAGGTATTTTGAGAATTTTGATAGGATTTAACGAAAAATCCTAACGGATGACCTCTAATGAGACTTTCCGAAAAATAGATACCCTAAATTGAGATATTTTGAAATTCAAATACCTTCTTTCACAAATGGTCAAAGTTCAATATTCTTAAGTGAAGTTCTCCCAATATAGTTTGATGTAGATGTGTTTTTTTTTATTATTATTATTTTTTTAGAAAAACTTGAACATTGTTTTTTAGTGCTCAAATAGATATGTCTATAAATCTTAATGATTTTGAAATTACAGGGTGAACATTAACATACTTAAAACTTACAGTAATACTACGTGTCAATCTATATTTTTCTGTCTATTACTCTAAGTTTGCATATAAAGGCTAGCAAAATGAGTTACTCTAATGAAGATAATTATTAGATTTTAATCAAATAGTGATTTTAAAAGCTTTATCCAATAGTAATTTTAAAAGCAACATTAACTTTGCGTTCGACAAATATTCAATGCCTTAATAAACTTGAATTATATAAGTCTAGCAAAATAACTATGATTACAAATGAAAATAATTGCTTATCTAATATCTATCCTCTCTTGTTTTCTTAGTAGACTTTTCTTAGAAAATATAAATACAAAGGGTTTTACCAACGTTACATAAAATGTTGCATAAATACCATTAGCTTGGGAAATGAAATAAATAAATAAATAAAAAGAAAGAAAAAAAGAAGAAAGAGAATATTCGATCCGAATATGAAGAAGAACTAAGCACCGCGATTTTGCTAAAAGGAAATAACACTGTTGAACAATTTTATTTTTTTTTATTTTTTTTTTTTTGTAAAAAAAAAAAAAAAAAAAAAAACTACACTAATGAAGATAATTTTCCTTAGCATTCACATCATCTTCCCTTTAATTTTCTTTAAATTTGAGGAACAAAACTACATTTTGTTTCTCTATTCATATACACTCCATAATAGCTTCATTTATCTTTCCTTATATCAATTAAATATTATTTATTTACAAATATAAGTTTACACTTACCCTTACATTTTTCACAAAATTCCAACACAATTCTTAATAAAAGGCAAAAAAAAAAAATGACAGATAAGAGATGAAAGAAAAATATTTTGTATTAAAATAATAGATAGGAAAGCTCTCTTGGTTCCTTATACATTGGGTAGAATTATAACATTTCTAATATTTAGAGAATTAATAAAGTATCTGTTATGGGTAATTTTTTTGACATTTTTCCTATACATAAAAAAGAAAAGTGACTATAAAGAAGCTGTTGAAAATAATCCAAATACATCCGTGACAAGACCTCTTTCAAGAAAAGTAACTCATCTTGCTAGCCTTCTTACATACATTGATTTATTATTATTATTTTTGGGGTAACTAAGTTATTTATTTAAATGAAAAACCATACAAAGGCAGAGGGGGCAAACCCCAGCAAAATAAAACTAGGTCAAGAGAGAATATCCTCCCCGACACAACACAAAAGAAACAAAATTACAATAATTCTATGAGTAATGTTTCTTACACAATTTTTGTACAACTTTTACACAACTCTAACAACTTTCTTTTAAAATCAGCCATTGAATATTTAGGACCCACATGTTGGAAAACAAATCCAATGGTTGATCATAACAAAAAGTAGTTAGAGTTGTGCAAAAGTTGTGTGAGAGTTGTGTAAGAAACATTACTCTAATTCTATTAAAATACCTCATCCGAGATTTCCTACGATCTTTAAAGCCATCTCTTACATGCATTGAATTGCCAAAAGATAAATCCTATTTCCTACTAGTAGACTTCAAATATTATTCAAAAAAATAAAAAAAGTAGACTTCAAATAGAAAAGAAAATGAAACTAACATCGAAGGGTTTGGATACCAGCGAAAGGACTCAGCCGTCAAAAAGCTTAATTGATCTCTAGAAGTATAAGGAATCACACATCATCAGGGCCTGACAGCTCACAATCCAACCATTATGGGTGTACATGTAGACAGATATTAGTCGTCTGCATCCGTTATTCTCACATGCAAATGTGAATAGCAACTGTGCAAATGCATATAGCAATTTTAAGGTAAATTTTATATCTAATATATATACATTTCATTTATGAATGTGTAATATTTAGACAATTTATATTTTTACATTATGAATTTATAATATATATATATATATATATATATATATTTTTTGTTATGTTAGATTTGTAATTTATGTTTGCTAGCTTGATTGTTATGCTCATTGAATCATGAATAATAAAATATAAGGGTGTTTCTTATGAGCATTAATTACCATGAATATTTTGAGGTCGTATCCATCATCCTATTTTTTTTTTCTCGGTTCTACATATTTTTGGTGTTGCATTATATTTTCAAAACAGCCTAAAAGACTAAAAATTGGTCAAAATTATTTTTAAAAGAGTTGAAAATAGGCTCATTACCTATTTGCAGATAGCGGATAATAACCGTAATAACCACGAGGATGCGAATGGTAAAAAATTGTGCGAATGCAGATGTGGATATCTAAAAGTAATATCCGCATTTTGCGAATGCGGGTGCGGATATCGCAAATACCCGCATGGATATCCACGTGTACACCCCTACCAACCACTTATTAGGATCTAAATGCACCTTTGCCAAATGACATTGCTAAGCAGCGAATATCCACATGTACACCCCTACCAACCACCTACCAGGATCTGAGTGCACCTACACCAAAGGACATTGCCGAGCAACTGATTCTCCCTCCTTCAGCTCAACTAGCTGAATGCCTACGCCATGCTACCCCACCTAACAGACTAAGGGAGGAAATTTCGAGAAAATCTCAACGTCAGGTAATAACTTCTTGGCAGGAGTCCCTTAAACCTTAAGGATACGTTAGCCTATATAAAGAGCCTAGGTAAACCACACAAATATGCAATCCGACTCTTTAGCTAAACTCTGGGAAAATACATTTTCACTGTTCTTTTGCTAACTTAGGCGTCACAGTAGCTTCACTGGATCCCACTAGTGAACTCTTCTAACCCTTTCTTTCTCTTGCAGACTCCTCCATAAAAGGCAGTCTTGAGGTCACTGTAGGTTCTTGCACCAACAACCATTAATCCTATTTTGTTTGCTCTTCTTCCGTGGAAAACCCATGAAATACACTTCCAAACCAAGCCACAGGCCTACTACTACCAGACTGAATTTGCAGTAACTGTGAATAGAAGACTAAGGTTGTGGGGGAATTCGTAATTCACATGTAAAATCAGTAGTTAATTTGTAGATTATAAACTTTGAAAATGTCATAACAAGCAAATAACAATTATTGACATGAGCATGGAGGCCCCCAAAGTCACAAAATTGACCGCTCCACCCTTCCTTGAAAAACCCTCAAAGAGAACCTCGAAAGCTCCTCCTAAATGCTTTTAGTATCTATACAGCACTATCAGCAGCCATTGGTAAATCAACTGTCATTTCCGAGCAGAAGGGTAAATATTGCAAGACAGGAGAAACACAGGAAAATTGAAATAAAATTTAAAACAATCTCCTAATTTTTGTATAACTCTACTGGGTGGAGGAATCAACTTCGAGTTAAGAACCCCTTAATCAAGAAGATTCCTAAACCACCAACTGCCAGTGAAAACATTATAGGGCCGGCGAAAGGTTCAACCTTAGCCATAATAATGCTTTTCCTGCTACTTCTTACTTGGCGAGACCTCTCTCCCGAACTCTCACGGAGAAGATTGCTAAGACTGTCCAACTGATGCACGATTTGACGTTGTCCCCGCGCAATAACTGATAACTGATTTCAAAGTAGGAACCAATAAGAAAATGAATAACCAGCCAGCAAACAATCAATGTCTGAAACACGACTTTTGCTGACTAGATACCAAATGCCATAAAACACTACAAAACTCTTGATCAAATTGTCGTTGAAAACAGAAATCGATGCAATGATCATACATTATTAGAACAATCATCAAAACTAAAATGGGATAATTTTTAGTCTCTTCTGATCCAGAAATTATCAGAACAAGAAAGGATAACACCTCCCACCACAAGCTGTTCTTTCAGTTTATTGAGAACGTAACTAAGCAAATAATCAGAATTGCTCTATGCAAACTCAATTTTTGTAGGTTTTGATCTATATTTATTTTTATTTGTGAACATCTTCTTTTAAGTATTCTCCTACATGTCACAATACCCTCCAATTTATAGCAACATATCGGCTGCTACCCAATCATATGACAGCTGTACATGAATCAGTAACAAGGACAGAAACTTAGACCAATGCTAGAAGGTAAAGCCCTATTGCCATGGTTTTAGACGCCCGGGTTCCAGACCTGTGTACATGCAAACTGACTAGTATCTAATCACTATCCAGATTTTAAAAAGAAATAAGTACCTAACCGAAAAGAGTCAAGTAAGAAGACTACAATATGATCCATGAGAACAGATTGATAAAATCCCTGAATCAAGCAGATAAAATTTTTTTCTACCCTCCAAAACTGCAAGTTTTTTCAGTTAGCCCCATTGCCATGTTTTAGAGGCCTGGGTTCAAATACAGACTGATAAATTTTCTGTATCTCTTCTTCACTGCCTCCCTAAATTTCTGAACAGTGGTACTATTTTTGTCACTTTCCTCTCTGGTTGCTTCATTGCATCTTTAAGGTAGTTCATTCCTATACTGCATTTTATCATCCAACCTCATGTCATCAATCCACTTCTTTGTTTTTATTTCCTTCAAAAAAAATTTGGCAGTAGACTGGGTTGCAAATTAAGGAACATCTACAAATCTAACTGAATTATTAGTGTACAAAAAGAAATCGTTGATAACTTTTTCTTTTTTTGATAAGTAATTTTTTGTCCTTAGGAGAGAGGGGGAAGGAGAGCTTCGAATTAGTGTCCTCGAGGGGAGGAGGTTTCTAGTTATAAACAATATACTCCGAACAGCATAAACATGGCAAGGTGTTTAACCATCATAGCAAGCAGCCTTAACATATCAAATGCAACTATTAACATTGTGACTTGTCTCTTATAATTATTTACCAAAAAAGCTACAGAATAACAAACTTTAGAAGGGAATAAAAAGGCTAGATTAATACCTCTTCCATCAAAGGAGACTCCTTAGCCAGCTGGGAGGAAGATGACGAATTAGGCATCATGGATCCAGTCAACGAACCATTGCCTAAATTAGAGATGAACTGAGAAGTGGGAGCAGAGCCATTGCAGGGGTCAACTTGAATAGACATATTTTGTTGGCTAGGAGAATTTTTCTTGATGGTTAACTTGAAATTGAGCTCTTCAATATGATTTGTAAATTCATCCATTCTATCATTCAATGAGGAAATTTGTTCTGAAAGCCGAGTAATGACCCCCTACAAAAATAAATAAATAAAAACAGATTGACAAATGAAATTTTCAATTGCTACTATCGAAGCAAAAGCACAATATCAGAACCATTAAGAATAACTTAAAAGATCATGAGTCTACCTCATTCGCCACTGTTGCAGAGGACTCCGAGTTTCTGTCATCAAACCTTCTACTGTTGGCAGCATATCCAGTAAGCCTGGCCAGATTCTTGTCCCTCTGGGTTGAATATGAATGTGACCCACCTCTGTTCAAAATCACATCGTCACTCAAAGGCAGCCAACTTATGAAAGAAATTTCAAATAAAAGAAAGATCAAACAAACAGAAAAAAAAAAAAAAAAAAAAAAAAAAAAAAAAAAAACAAACAAACAAAAACAAAAACAAAAAGACCATATTTGAGAAGTTCATTGCATAAAAGGTGCGTACATACACATACAACTTGTTTTCAGGTTTTGGACCATTAAATTTTTATATGCTTTTTTTAAATAATATTTTCTTCCCTTCAATATTGTCCAAAAACTTCTAAAGTATCTGTCAATGACACACCTAGATATTCAGAACTTAAATATCTTTATAATAAACACATAAATCCCTGGGGCACACTAATTTTGCACAGCAGACTAAGTGATTTTTACTTTAGTTTCTCAAGACAATAATGATACCAGATAACAGAAAAGCAAATAATCTATCACATGGAAAACCTAGCAACAGATTGGCAGGAGCAGTCTATTTTTAAAACATAGAAGGTAAATCACAGGAACCACGATGGAAAAAAATAAAAAATAAAAAAATTGTATTGCAACAAAAAATCCAGAAACCACTTTGAATTCCTAACAGGCCGGTTAACTTTCAAGGCCATATTCCTAACTGAATACTGACAAAGGTTAAGAGGACAAAAAGGGACCACACATGATTTTTATAGTGACAAAGCATGAAAATTCCATGCAAAGACATTGGCATCCTCTTTGTCGATTCTCAAACCCAGAGAATCAGGACTTCTAACATGATAAAATTTTCCGTGAAATTCAAGTTACCAACTCAAATAATTTGAAGCAATCGTAACATGTACAGATATATACAATTCGCAAATCGGTGGATCTCACATATCGACCTACCAACTGAGGTTGTCCATAACCTTGTCAGAATACAATTTCAGCATTTGTATATTGAATTCACAACAAGAATAACAATAGAGAAGGCTCAGAAAAATGCACCTCTTAAGATGCTTATTTCTCATGGTGATTCTATCTGCAGAGGCTCTAGAAAGTGCTTCTTTGGGACTTGAAACCAGATCCTCATCTAGGCTGAGCTTCGTCTTTAAATCTTCTGGCAGGGCCTGTGGCAAGATTAGATCACAACAACTTTACTTTCAAAAAGAAGAAAAGATCACAACTAATGCAAGGAAAGGCATAATAAGTTTAGGAATTTTCATACCATGACATCATTTACAAGCTTTTCCAATTGAATTTGTTCGATGTAGGTACGAGGAACGTATGAACCTTCCAATCTCAGCTGCTCAGCAACATATTTTACATGTAAGCGGTCCTTTCCTTGCACCTTTTCACCAAAAAGCAAGAAATTTAGGTTGGTATAGCTCATTACAATAAGAGTTCAAAAAGATTAAAGATGAACAAAGTTGCATTTAAACACAAAACATCATGTCTCTTAGATGTATATCTTAGCCTCAACCACTTGTTCTGCAGTCATATGATGGAAATAGGTAGGAAATAAATGAAGAGAAGTGAAAGTTATGCCAATAAGAACCACTCAATGAGTCAGGCCAGGCAAGGCCCAGACTAAACTTTTCCTCTTAAGGTCACGTCAGCACCAACCACACCAGGCACTCAGGCGAGGGCAGGCCTTGGCCTGAACTATGAATGTTCTTGGTGCAAGCCTGGACCAAACAGGTCCAGCCAGGCCATGGACAAGCCTATATAAAAGAAATGAAGCATATGCCTAAGCATAGGTTTTCTAGAACCAAAGCTTACAACATATGTAGATTACTATCCGAGTATTCACAGATGAAGGTGCAGAAATACACAGCCATACCTGAACATACTGACGTTTTAATTGCTCTAGCCAATCGATTTTTACAATGACCTTCTCATCAGAGAATACATGGCTGGTTCTTTTAAGGATAGCTGCTATCGTGTATCCCAAGGCCATTAGTCCACCAAGTAGACGCACACTAACCTCAAAAGTTATTCTTGGTGATATGAGAAATGGATTATCTGTCATCAATTCCTGCAAAACAGAAGTATAACCCACCAAGTCAGGTAATACCATATAGCTTTGCCTTCAATGTGTCAAATCGATTCTTAGCTAGAATGGAGAGCCACAGAAAGGTAAGATGTCAACCATATAGGAAATTTATTCCGTTATTATATGGATTTACCAGATTAAATAAAGTGAAAAAATCATTGGGAACAATGGTCTATGTTGAAAAATTTTAAAATCATCAAGGAACAAGTACAAAATTCAATATAATGCAACTACTATGGTCTACAACTCTTAATATATATATTTTCTTTTTTTAGGTCCTCCAACTTCGATTAGTGTTGCTATTTGGTCCTTATTCTTCTAATTACAGAGAAATTGCCCTCCAATTACTGACATTGTTCTTCAATATTACCCTTCGTCCAAATCTGTTTAAATTAAGTTAAAGTTAGTCACTTGCAAGTACCATGATTCAAATTGCACAAGAGGCTCGCTTAATTGGACATAATATACTGCATCACCTTATAAATATCTTGGATTTTTATTTGTTTACTCAAATAACAAAAAATAAAAATTCTTCCTCCTGTGGAGCTTCCTGGCGCTTCCTGCCATCTAGACAAATCTTTCAAACGTAATAGACCCAAAAACTCAAGAATCAATGGTGATAAATCTAGCAAGAGGGCATGGTGTGTGGCGTGGCTATGTAGGTAAGTTCGAGTTAAAAAAAAAAAAAAAAAAAAAGAACGAAAGAAACTTTGTTTGACCTGTCCTAATCTTGATTCCAACCTCCTCCCAGGACAAATAGTCTCAATTCCCAAACTTCCTCCTAAGGCCACAAGCAATGCTACTACAGTACACAAATTGGGTGTCAAACCTTCCCTTTGCGCCCAGACGCCTCCTTGCTAAAATAACAACACCTCACATACCCAAGTACCAAGGGATTCCATGAAACTATATCTTACTCACCCATCTTATGTCATGTCAAGGTACTGCTAAAAAAATAAATGCAAAATATCCAATTCATAGTAACGTGTTGGTTCACCGTATTCTGGAAAAAAAAAAAAAAAAACCATTGGCTTCATCTATCAAGCTATGAGAATGAGTCAATGAAAGACACAAAAATCCACAATCTATTTTAGATACTACATGGAGTAACTCTGGACAAAGTAAAAGAAAAACATGTGGGCAGACCAAATCATCTAATCGCTAGCATGGATCTGTGCAACTTAATCAGAAAAAAAAATGGAAATGGTAGAAATATTTATCGAAACAAACGAAAAGGAAACGAAGGACCAAACATACACCATGCATGGGGACATGTTTAAGAATAAGAAATTAGGTTTTACCGTAAGTTTTTTTCAACAGACATTACACCAAAATTAACTAGTCAGCAACAAAGTACCAATGGAGTGTGACTACAAGCAATACAATCTGAAACCAATGAATTATAAAAATCTGCATTTTACATTAAAAAAGAAAAAGAAAAAATAGTCTGTACGATTCAACCAGATATGCATTGAGTTGATTTGGGACAGAACCCAACAAACTTACAATTCTGCCGAGGAGAAAGAAGGAAAGACATGCAAAGCACCCACTAAAGAATGAGATTAGACCATGAAGAAAAAAGAGGGGGAAAAAAATAGGTACACAACCCACCCATGGAAAAAGATATATATTCTTTTTTATGAATAGGAAAAGGATATGACCATGGAGAAAAGGAAAACAAACCAAGAATGATAAGGAAGAAGGAAAAACAAAAAATAATGATGATGCTTCTGGGTTCTTTCAACTCTCATGCAGATGCTGATTTGATTTGGGGGCTGGGGATTTGTTTTGTTAACAAACGACAGTTTTGATTTTATTTTTTTTTCGCACGGGGTGGGGGGGGGGCAAAGGCCCCAAACTGTATTTAAGTAGCCTGAATGAAAAACACCCAAGTAGTAAAATTCAGCATCAGGTAGGATGTACTCTGGGTCTTGGAGAAGCTATTCTGGTGGTAAGAGCATTGCCACAGCATGACAAAAAACTCGTTATTTTTTTTCCCTAAAATTCAGCTTTGCTGCTCTTTACACGCATAAGTGTTGACTTGCTTTTATTCTGGGACATACACGTACACATCCATTTGTGCATATAAAAATTTTTATTCTTCAAGTCCAATTTCCAGTTCAAGCATATAACGCAAACCAATCAAGAAAATATTGACAGAGGATTGCCTTACTAACCCACAAGATGCATCATGTTTATCATATAGCTATATTTGATCATGCCCTACTAAGCCCTCGCCAATCATAAGACACTGACCCTCAGACTAGACTAACTAATGAACAACTGTCAGAAGCGAGCTACATCAAATTCTTTTTCTATGAAGCTATTTCTAGGACCATACCTTTACTAAACAATCATGTCTGTAAACATAAATACAGGGCCATACAAAAAGTCTATTAGTTCTCAAAATATGTTTTTTTTTTTTTTGATAAGTAATTTCAAATTCAATAAAAAGCGCAGAGGGGCGCAACCCTAATACACGGAAAGTATACAAGAGAGCCCCTAAACGGGAGAAACAACTAATAAATTTAGAAAGTCTACAAAAGTAAAAACACCTAGATGGCAAAGACGGGACGCTATCCAAAGATATAGCGTGTTAAGTACACGCTTCCCTAACACTACCATTACAGTCTCGACATCTTCAAAAAGCCTCGCATTCCGCTCCCGCCAAATGCACATTTTGATCACTAAAAATTTCAGAATGCACATTTTTCCCTTTTTTTTTTTCCCGGGCAAGTAAGAATGCAATTATAAAAACAAGAAAACTCAAACTTTAGAGAGCAAACCTCAAACATGAGACTGTATTTTCCATCTTTATTCCGCATCCTTAAATATGATTGGCAAGATTCTGGATCTTCACCAGGTGGTAGAAGGTATATATCATAAGTCTGCTCTGTTGAATCTGTATGATTTTCAGTGAAAACAGCCTTGACTTGGTCCACCGTCACCTTCCTTGCTGACTACAATTAGAGGCAGCACTCAGTTATCGATGTAGACAAAGTTGTAGTACTACATCCATCCTACATTATTTGTCCACAAGCCATTTTGAGATATTCCAAAATATTGTCCACCATAAAAAGTCAAGAGACATAATTTTAATAATTTTTCTAACCCATGTTTTATTTGAGTTTAAATTAAGGAGGCTACTTTCGAAAATAGATAACTTTTTTATTTAAAAAACAATGCATCAAATGTCATCTCCTTAAAGAATTGCATTTTCTAAGGTGGACAAACAATATGGGATGGAGAGTAACTTAGAGACTTTCGGTAAGAATGGCAACAAGTATACACATAAAGTAAGAAATAAATATTATAACATAGAGAGTGACCTTTAATATATAAGTAGGAGTCTGAAATCCAGTAAATGGATTGAACTTGTTGGTGATTTTTATATGTGCTGTTTGGAGATCTGGCTCAATAAAGGCCTTGTACATTGGATATACCTGTGTAGAAGAGGCTAGTTGAGAACTTCTAGAAAATCAATTTCTATTAGGATGCTCAAATATAATGATTAAAAGGAAAAACAAACCGTTTCCGATATTTGCTGGATTATTTCTTCTGGTTCTTGTCCAGCACGTTGTATATCCCGTAAAACCCTTTTGACAAGGTCAAAGTGAACTCCACCTGTTACAGACACACGAAGGTCCAGTAGAGGTCGCAACCTTTCACTCAAAGCATAGATGCCCTCAATGATGACAATACGGGAGCTTGGCACTTCGAGTGTCCTGTCACCAGTACATGCATTTAAATACATACCAGGTGGGTATGAAAGAGGTGTAGATAATGTAACTAGGAATTAATAAACAAATCAAAAATCAAAATCAAAACTGCCGGATTATTCAAGAAATTAACCATGTGCATTAGCAGAACCAGCAAACATCAAAAAAGGAAGTCCAATATCATAAAGGATTACATTTGTACAGGGAAAAATATGGCTTCAGATTTGAAGATATAGATAGGACATATTACCCAAAATATTTCTTTTCCTTTTTTTTCTAGGATGGGCAGGAGGCTCTGAATATAAATATAGATCTCTCCAATTATGGAAGATCTTGCACAAACGACTTGGTCCCTTGAAATGAATGAGAAAAAAATGGTCCTCATAACCATATCTAAGTAAATGAAAGATCACAATATCAACCACTGTCCGTGTCCAATAGCAGAGAAACTCAGTACATCATTGTACCGATCATTCACAATGAAAAAACAAAAAGTTTCTACTGTTTGTTAGGACTAATTGGGACTTTTAGAACTCACATCTAAGATCTCCATATATTATTCCTTGAACTACCATGAAATAGTATAAGTTCAAACAGCTTAATCAAAGAATACTGCACCCCTCAGCTATGAAAAAGTATTAGATGGAGAGCAATTACCTGTATCCTGTGCGAGAGCTAGACTTGAAATCATAAATTGGAACCTGGACCTCCTTCCCTGCCTTTAAATCATGGACATTCTGAAGTAAGGTATGATAGTCTGTCAAGCGTGGATCTGTTTCAGAAAGATAATAGAACCACTAGAATTATACATGTCTTATTTCCAAACTTGAAACAGTTAGCTTGCTTTGATTAAAGTCTCACAATTATAAGTAAATTCCAAAACACACTATTTGACAGAAACTAATTAGATTGTCATGTCAGCTTTACAATGATATCCAGACATGCTCGCTTCTTTCCAATCTGCAAAAGTTGGTTGGCTTAACAAATAATTTCCATGAAACTAGACGGAACTTGGAAACAAACAAGATATTTATATACTGAGTGCAAAGGATATATTCGTTCATTAAAAGACAAAAGAGCAAGGCAGTAAATGAGCTATTGATTCAGGGATGACACCAAGGGCCAAGATATCCAAGGTTACGCACACCTAAGAACCCTAACCATGACTGTGTCATTAAATCAGACTCCAC